>NC_142936.1:76309431-76321931 GCF_046866305.1 Octopus bimaculoides | reverse complement strand
TGGGATTTTGCAGAGGGTCAAAATAGGTAACACAAACAGGACAGTGAAAACAAACAAGAAGGGCTGCTAAGCCCAAACGAGGTTGTGTTGGCGAACGCGTAAATCAAGCTAGGACAAGAGACAAACAAGAACAAGTCTTCCTTGTTTCAGCTACAACGGAGAGAAAGAAAGATGGTCGATGGTCACGCGGGAGCCATGTGAGCAAGGGAAGAGGAGTGAGGGAAAGAGAGTGACAGAGTAATAGGATAGAATAGTGGAAGAAGAGGAGGTAAAAGAATAAGAGAGAGAAAAAGAGAGAAAAACGAAAGAGTAAAAAGATCGTACAGAGTGCGCATCACAATTATTAAGATAAAACTTACTTGGAAGAGGATACGTGGCGTCCAATATATATATATATATATATATATATATATATATATATATATATATATATAGAGAGAGAGAGAGAGAGAGAGAGAGGAGAGAGAGAGAGAGAGAGAGAGAGAGAGAGAGAGAGAGAAAGAGAGAGAGAGAGAGAGAGAGAGAGAGAGAGAAAAGAGGAGGCCGCAAGAATTTTGGAAAAAAGATTTTTTGTTTAGTCATTATTATTATTAGGGATTTCGTTCGTTTTTGGGACTTGTTAAATAAAACATTTTTGTGAATGTAAAAACAGGCTGTTAATTTATATAAAGCAGAAGTTCTTTTCCTTTGTTTAGAAGAGAACATTGATTTTGCTTTTTTGTTTTGGGGGTGAAGTTCCAGGACAATGGAGATAGATAGGTAGATAGATAGACAGGTAGATGAATAGATAGATAGATAGACAGACAGATAGACGGACAGAAAGAGAGGTAGAGAGAGAGGGAGGGAGGAACCCCCTTCAATTTTGACTTCCATTCATTCATCTATTTATTAAGTTATTTACCATTCTACAGAAATGAGGATGGTGACGTCTCCAAGAAGTCAGTTCTAGGATGGGGTGCGGTCCTCGCTGAGAGTATTTTTGTTTGTTTCACTTTTCTTGCGTATTTTCCTTTTGTTCTTTTTCTTAAGATGCCAGAGGGAAGAAAAAGGTTCTATGAAAATTTAAATATGTATAATATATATGTTATATATATATATATATTATATATATATATTTACTTTTCTACTTTAGGCACAAGGCCCGAAATTTTGGGGGAGAGGCCCAGTCGATTAGAGCGACCCCAGTACGCAATTGGTACATAATTTACCAACCCCGAAAGAATGAAAGGCAAAGTCAACCTCGGCGGAATTTGAACACAAAAAATTGCGACAGGCGAAGTACCGCTAAGCATTTTGTCCAGCGTGCTAACGATTCTGCCAGCTCGTCGCCTTAAATAATAATAATGATAATAATAATAATAATAATGATAATATAATAATAATAATAATAATAATAATAACAAAATGCAAAAATTGTTGTCAATGTATAGAATGCACTACACTAAGGCAGATATAGAACGACTTTACCTGCGAAGGAAAGAGGGTGGCCGTCGACCTTTACAACTGGAATTAACAATGAAGATTGCCACAATTGGCCTAGACACCTATGTGAAAAACCCTGAGGACTGGATGTTAAAACTTGTCTCAAAGGATGAAAACAAGAAAGCATCACTCTCAGTAACAAAGCAGGCAAAGGAATATCTAAGTGAATTCCAAATACAACAAATTCCAGAATTAGATGTACTGGAAACAAACACAGAAAAAAGCTAAGCGTATGAAAACCCGTCCTAAAACTACTGCCTTAGATATTCTTACTGATGAATGGCAAAAAAACCCCCTCTCAATGGCAAATACACAAAGAGAACTAATAATGCCGATGTTGATAAAGCACTTACCCATCAATGGTTAGTGTCTTCTGGCTTAAAATCAGAAACAGAAGGGTTTATCATAGCAGCCCAAGATCAATGCCTACCTACAAAGAACTACCAGGCCAACATATTAAAGAACGGCAGATGCCCAACATGTCGTGTATGTCAACAACAAAATGAAACCATTGTCTCCATGCGCAGTCTTCTTTTGCCTACAGAGTATCTCAATAGGCATGATAGAGCAGCACAGTATATTCACTGGGTAATTTGCAAAAACCTGAACCTGCCCCATAATAAAAACTGGTGGGAACACAAACCACATCCAGTGCTTGAAAATGATCACATCTCACTCCTCTGGAACTTCACCATTCAAACTGACAGAAAGATAGATACGAATAGGCCAAACATTATATTGAAAGACTTCAGACAAAAATCATGCTTCCACATTGATATGACTGTCCCAATCGACATAAATGTATCTGTCAAGACCTACCAAAAACTGAGCAAGTATAAAGATCTTGAAATAGAAATTGGCAAAATGTGGAACCCCCAGACTAAAGCAATACCTGTTGTCATAGGTGCCCTGGGGATGATAGCAGAAAGTACTGATTCCTACCTAACTCAGATACCAGGAAACCCCAAAATGGCAGAAATTCAAAAGTTAGTGCTCGTGGGAACTGCCCATATCCTACGTAAAAATACTATGTAATTTCAAATTTTAAAACAAACTTATAATTTTCTTACGTTTTCTTAAACATTCTCTAGAACAATACTATGTACAAAACCAAATATATGACACCCTAGGCATAACACCAACATAAACTTCTAACTTGTTGTCTCTTCAGGTCTCTGGGTGAGACTTGGAGTCAACTTGTACAAATGCAAAGCAAAATTAAAACATATAATAAAAATAAAAATGAAAATAATAATAATAATAATAATAATAATAATAATAATAATAATAATAATAATAATAATAATAATAATAATAACCTGTTTCCAGAACCTGTTTCCAGAAGAGCAGAAGGGATGCTGCAAGGGCTCATACGGCTGTAAAGATCAATTATTGATCAATAAAGCCATAACTGAAGACAGCAGCAGAAAGAAGAAAGGCCTCAGTATGGCCTGGGTGGACTACCAAAAGGCTTTCGACAGTGTTCCCCACACGTGGATTCTGGAAACACTAGCCATAAACAAGGTGGCACCAATTATCATAAAATACATAGAGCACTCAATGAATAAATGGCAGACAGTGCTACAGCTCCAAACAAAAGAGGGACTTATGAAAACGAAAGCCATCCCCATTAGAAGAGGAATATTCCAGGGAGACACGCTCTCTCCACTCCTGTTCTGCTTGGCACTCACACCTTTAACAGAATTGCTAAATTGAACTGGATGCGGTTACAAATGCTACGGAAAAACAGTCAGCCACCTTCTATATATGGATGACCTAAAATTATATGCAAAAAACGACAAAGAGCTAGAAATACTACTACAGACAGTACACGGCTTTACCAAGGAAATAGATATGAAATTCGGATTAGAAAAATGTGCCAAAGCAACCCTGAAAAGAGGAAAATTAGTTAAAAGTAGCAATATAACACTAGATAAAGCCAATGAAATAAGAGAACTAGACGAAAGCCAACCATATAAGTATTTAGGAGTCAATGAACTAGATAGGATACAACATACACAAATGAAAGGAAAAATAAAGAAAGAGTACTATAGACGAGTTAGATCAATACTAAAAACAGAGCTCAATACTAAAAACAAGATAATGGGTATCAACACTTTAGCTGTCCCAGTTATAAGCTACAGCTACAACATCCTTAACTGGACACTAAACGAACTATGTAAAATAGACAGGAAAACAAGAAAAATAATGACAAGATATAGGATGCACCACCCAAAATCTGACATAGAAAAGCTATATATACAACGCACAGAAGGTGGCAGTGGTCTTATACAGCTAGAAAACTATTATAAAATAACCACCATAGGACTGCAAAAATACCTACTCCAGAAGCAAGGGAAACTAATACAAATAGCCACAAAACACGAGCAAAACAAAAAACTGTTTTCAGTATTTAAGGAAGCTGACAAATACAAACAAGAAATCAATCTACCTAACAAATACGAAGAAGAAGAAGAAGAAGAAGAAGAAGAAGAAGAAGAAGAAGAAGAAGAAGAAGAAGAAGAAGAAGAAGAAGAAGAAGAAGAAGAAGAAGAAGAAGAAGAAGAAACAACAAAAGCTATAAAACAAATGAAATCCAAACTAAAACTAGAACAGCAACGGACCATGATAAAACGATGGCAAGAAAAGCCCCTACATGGTAAATACTGGGCTAAACTAAATGCGAAAGAAATAGACAGAGAAAAATCCCAGCAATGGCTGAGAAGCTCAGGACTCAAAGCAGAGACTGAAGGATTTTTAATTGCCGCACAAGACCAGAGCCTCCCCACCAGAAATTACCAAAAACACATAATGAAAAAAAATATAACAAGTAACTGTAGAATATGTGGAGATGGAGAAGAAACAATAAATCATATTATCTCTGGCTGCCCAGTCCTGGCTAAGAAGGAATATATTCACAGACACGACAGAGCTGGGACCTATATACACTGGAAGCTATGCCAACACTATGGAATAACAACAGAAAAAGGATGGTATAAACACACGCCAGAAAAGGTCACAGAAAACGAGAAAGCAACCATACTCTGGGATATGCCAATACACACAGATAGAGAAATTAAGGCAAATAGACCAGATATAGTTGTCAAAGATCATGAAGAAAAAAAATGCTTTCTAATTGATGTATCAATACCAGCAGATGACAACGTTTCTCTAAAAGAAATGGAAAAACTTTCAAAATACAAAGACCTGGAAAAAGAGATAAGACCTGGAAAAAGAGATAACTCGAATGTGGAATCTAAAAACAGAAACAATTCCTATCATAGTAGGTGCCTTAGGTATAATAAAAAAATATTCAGACAAATACATAACAAAAACACCAGGACTTACAAATATATATAACATACAGAAAATTGCACTACTGGGTACTGCACACATTCTACGCAAAACACTTTCAATACAGTAAACATAAGAGCACCACAGCAAACCACAGCGCATACCCAAGGTGCACAGAGCTGCGCTCGGTAGTGAAGTGAAAGCACGTTATAAAAATAAAACTATTGAACAATAATAATAATAATATACTCCAGCCAATTTTTACCGTCCAATGAACCATACACGGAATTACACTTCGGAAGAATCCGATGAGTGACTTGCAGCAAATTGTAGTCACTGACGTTAAATAACGATCGAAGTGGTTAACCGTTAACTGGAACTTAACTGCGAGCAAATACTGTATCCACCTGGATAATGTATATCTCCAAACTCACTTTTATACAGGGTGACCCAAAAGTAGACTTACAGTTGTTACGTAGGCGCTCTAAATTTCTTTTAAAACATTTTATTACATTCAAATTTCTACCTTACAATTAATTAATTTAGCATAGAATAACGGTTTCATATTTTTTTAAATAATTAAGATCTAAACTGAATGCGAAACTGAATGCGAAAGAGATAGTTGAAGTATAAGCCTACTTTTGGGCCACCATATATATATACATACATTCATATATATATATATATATATATATATATATATATATATATATATATATATATATATATATATATATATACACACATATATATAAAGGTATGTGTGTGTCAATGTGTATGTGTGCATGAGTGAATATTTCGTGTGCGCGTATATATATATATATATATATATATATACACACACACACACACACATATATATATGAAGGCATGTGTATATGTGTGTGACTGTATGTGCTTGAGTGGATATTCGTTTGTGTGTGCATATATATATATATATATATATATATATATATACGCACTCACATATATATATATAAAGGTATGTGTATGTGTGTGTGTCTGTGTATGTGCATGAGTGGATGTTCGTGTATGTATATATACATATATATATATATATATATATATATATATATATGTATATAAATATACTGCTTTACATAGAGATTGCTAACATAAACAATACTCACAAACAGACTAGAGTTGTAGTGCTCAAATTGAGCTAAATTTCCTCTATAATTCGAATGGAGGAAAAGTATGCGGAAAGTATTGTTTTCCGCTTACTTTGCATCCATTCGAATTATATATATATATATATATATATATATATATATATATATATATATATATATATATATATGTATATATGTGTATGTATGTATGTGTATGTATGTATGTATGTATGTATGTATGTATGTATATAGGCAGGTAGGTAGGTAGGTAGGGTGATACTTATATATTTTCAGACGTGTATAACTAATTGACTGGTATGTACGATAAATGTTAGATACTGACCTGTTACGCTTTGTCTCTGTCGTGGCTTATAACAAATAAACGAATATTCTTAAAAGTTTAAAATTCAACGTGTCTCTCCTCTTTATCTCTTTTCTGTATTCATCAAACGAAGAGCCAACTTAAACTTCCCTCCTGGTATGATATGGTTATTAAAGTTGAGGTGAAATGTTGATAAGTATCAGATAGCTGTACATATCCTGCATTCCTCTCTTTAAGTACAACTTCCCAGACTCTCTTTATAGCAACTCTCCCACTAGCATTTAACGTAAACAAACCATATGCAAATAGAGCCTACATCAGCACGATTTTCTCTTTTTTTTTACAGTGTTAGCTAATATATAATGTCCGTAGTACAAAAGAAAAAAGGCAATAAAAAGAAGCAAACAAAAACAAAAAATCCATCACAAAGAACATAAATAAATGCAATCAAAAATAATCAATCTGCAACAATAATAATATTAATAACAATAGTAAGTATGATAATAAAAATAAAGCCTCGTAATAAACAGTTTCCCCTTAATACAATTCATAATAGATAACAATAGCTGCAAAACAAAGATACCAATAATCGTAATGATAATAATAGTAATAATAATAATAATAATAATAATGATAATAATAATAACAATAATAATAATAATAAATTTGTTTTATTGGCCACAAGGGCTAATATCAATTAAAAAGATGCAAGGACAAAGACAGGACGAAGGTTACAAAAGGTTTTGTCCGAAAAGGTAGGAACGTTCGTCTAAACAGAATAATAATAATGATTTCTTTTATTGGCTACGAGGGTCCAAGACACGGATTGCAATATCGAAGGACGAGTTACAGCACACAAATCTATTAAAGGCCTGAAATTTTGGGAGTGGGGGGGGGGGTCTAGTCGATTACATCGACTTCAGTATTTCACTGGTACTTAATTTATCGACCCCGAAAAGATGATAGGCAAAGTCGACCCCGGAGAAACTTAAACTCAGAAAGTAAAGACGGACGAAATGCCGCTAAGCATTTTATCCGGCGTGCTAACGATTCTCCCAGCTCGCCAATAATAATGATGATAATAATAATAATAATAATAATAATAATAATAATAATAATAATAATAATAATAATAATGATAATAATAATAATGATAATAATAATAATAATAATAATAATAATAGTAATAATAATGATGATAATAATAATAATAATAATAATAATAATAATAATAATAATAATAATAATGATAATAATAATAATGATAATAATAATAATGATAATAATAATAATAAAGGCAATGATAATGCTGGTAGTGGTTGTGGTACAGCCTCATAATAATGATGGAACGTCCTCCACCTTATCTCTCCCTCCCAGTCGAAGCATAGATGCAAGAATCCAAAGTAATTAGGCTTCTTTTGTTGGCAGCGAGCGTTACCAATATTGATGACATTAAAGAATAGAGCGATGTGTCATCGTAATAGATTCCATCAGTGTTAAAGGCTGATGTTTGTAATTAGGGCTTATGCGGAGCGTGTCGTAAACGGTATCTAGGGATGAAATGTTTTATAGACATGTCAGAAAAGTTCGTGACTGACAGACGTATTTAGGTTCGTATGTAGATTTATAAATATGGATTCATGTATGCTTGCACACGCACGCACACACACACATGCACGCATGCACGCATACACGCACGCACGCACGCACACACAAACACGCACGCACACACGCACACACGCACTTAAAATACACATGCACGAATACATATACATTGGAATACTTACACATACACATATGCATATATATTTATATAAATATACACACATGCATTCATACATACATACATACATACACACACACACACACACACACACACACACACACACACACACACACACACACACACACACACACACACACACATATATATATATATATATAGATGACTGTATAGGAGCCACCTCCCTCTCCCGCGAACAGCTCTGCCTTTTCATCTCCTTCCTCTCTAACTTCCACCCCGCTCTTGACTTTACTTCCACCATCTCTGACACCTCTGTCAACTTCCTCGACATTTCTCTTTCCATCAACCCCGCCTCCTACTCTCTCACTACCGCCGCCTTCTTCAAACCCACTGACTCCCACCTCTACCTCAACTTCTCCTCCTCCCATCCATTCCACACCAAACGACCCATCCCCTACTCCCAGTTCCTCCGCCTCCGACGTTTGTGCAGCCTGGACCAGGATTTCGAGACCCAGTCCCAGTATCTTGCTCGTCTGTTCATGCATCGAGGATACCCCTCCCACCTTGTCCAATCCGCCCTCGCCCGCGCTCGTCGAATCGACCGCACCACCGCCCTCTCTCCTCCCCCACACCAATCCCCTAACCGTACCCCCTTCCCACTCCGTTTCCACCCTGCCACCCTACCCCTTCGTCGGAGGATCCTACGGGCCTTCCGTCGCCTCCAGCTCGATCCCACTACCCACCCCATTTTCCCCAACCCACCCTTATCCGCTTTCAAACGCGCCCGCAACCTACGCGATCTACTGGTCCGCAGTACCTTCTCCTCTTCCTACCCACTCCCACCCGGCTCCTTCCCGTGCTCCAGATCCCGCTGTCACACCTGCCCCTTCATCACCAACACTACCTCTGTCACCGGATCGAACCTACAAACACTTCACATTCCACACAGTTTCACCTGCACCTCCTCCAACCTTATTTACTGCATCAAATGTACCCTATGCAACCAACTCTACGTGGGGCAGACGGGCCGCCGGCTGGCCGACCGTTTCACCGAACACCTAAGGGACGTTCGGCTAGGTTCGGACTCCCCTGTCGGCCGTCACTTCCAACTGCCCAACCACTCTCCCTCTAACATCTCCGTTTTTGGCATCGCCCTGCACCATGGGTCCACTCCCTCGCGACTCCACTTGGAGCAACGCTACATTTTCAACCTTAATTCTTCTTTCCCCTTCGGACTCAACACAGCCTTCTCTTCCTTATGACTCTCCCCTTTACGTCCCTGCAACACTTTACATATTTTTTTTTTAACCCCCCCCCTCGTCCCCCTTACATTATATCCATTATTCTCTTGTTATTACACTTACTTTTTTCTACTTTTTATCTCACCACTACCTACACGCACACATACCCACACACCTTACATATATACCGCCCACATACATATACGGCCCACATACATGACAAACATACATACGCGCCCTCACACACACATAGCCGAACGCACATATATACACACACACACCCATATATACGCGCACGCCTACATACACAGCCGCATACACATGCACACACATACACACAGGAGTGCACACACAAAATAACACACATACCTGGCACACATACGCACGCACACACATAAACACACACATACACACCCCTCACATACATAAAACCACACACACACACACACACACACACACATACACGACACACATACACATATACACACATGCACAGATACACATATACACACATGCACACACACCTCTCACATACACAATACTCACTCATATACATAACACATACGCACGCACGAAAACATACACAATATACACATACACGCACGCACAAAAAATATACACACACGCGCACACGGAAACACATACAGACATACATAAACACACACACACCCGTACCTAACACTCACAATCCCACACACACACGCACATCCACACATATACACACACACGCACATACCCACATACACACACACTTCTCACCAACACTACACACTCACACAGACACGCATACAATCATACACACATGGGCATAAACAACACACGCATATACAATAGCAAACGCACGCACACACACGTACACAGCAACGCACATACACACAACATACACATACACACAAACACACACGCACGCACAGAAAACATACACATACACACACGCGCACATACAAAATACACACACACACGTACACGTACCTAACACCGACAACCCCACACAAACACGAACACACACACACCCAAATAACCACCTGTTGACCTTCTACCTACACTGTCTACAGCGTCCACTAACCAGTCCTGCTACTAATTTCTTCCACTACGTCATACACACACACACACACACACAAACACACTAACAGATAAACCACCAAACCATGCACACACACACACACACACACACACATACATACGCACACACACGTTCTGTTATCACACACACACTCGCAGACTTTCGCACGCGCACCGATATTCATCTCCCTTTTTCACTCTCCTATCTTAGAAAGAACTTTTCCCCCACCACCTCCTCTTCCGGTCTTTTCATCATGTAACCTCGTGGGCATCGGTACCATTTTCCTCTTTCTCCGTTCTTCCATTCTCCGAACTTTCCATCTTTCCGACGAAGGGCTACGCCCGAAACGTCATACACTCTCTCTTTCCTTTCCTGAGCGTCCAATAATACTATCCATATCACGTCCTCACTTTGTTGTTTTTTTGTTTTTTTGTTATTGTTTTTTTTAACTATATATATATATATATATATATATATATATATATATATATATATATATATATATATATATATATATAAAGGTTATGAAGGGTATTGGAGTCAACCAAACCATAAAGATACTGGTAATACCGAGTAAGTGCTGTATACCGACTAGTTTTGCCCCTGTCGTTGTAGCAACCTGAGTGGGGAATATAACATAGGTCGTGCATTAGCGTGTGTATGTATAAAGAAAGAAAAGGGTAAAGAGAGACCAATGGCAAAGTTAGAATTATATTTTATGGATAAAGTCTTACAGCTGTTTCAGGGAAAATCCAGCCATTGTCTCTTTATCTTTTTCTTTCTTTACACACACACACACACACACACACACACACACACACACACACACACACACACAAACACACACACACACACACACACACACACACACACACACACACACACACACACACACACATATATATATATTGTTGTATTTGGGGATGGTCATGTTGCCAGTTTATCCAATAAAAACACACGCACTATATATTTGGTGTTAAGTTGCTTCAGCTTTATTTTACATTAACGTATTTCGGCCAGAGTTCTTTCGTCACACTTCTGTGACATCATCAATGGTTCTACCAACGTATACTGTATTCCGCACAGACAGAAAAGTCAGAAGTCATAGTGGAGGTGTGATGTACATCCTTGAAGATGTTACAGCATTGACACTGCTGTCGCATTCGAATCCTATTTGCGACACACTCATAGTACATCTAAAGCAACTTGACGTGGTATCATGCACATTATACCGCCCATCCGATGCCACAAACTACGATGGCAAGTTTGAGGAATGTCTTACAAAGATAAAAGAAATATTCATAAACTTAGATCAATTCCTTAATGTACTTCTGCTGGCTGACTTCCCCAACATTAGACGGCCCGAATGTGTCATAACCTCGGGGCTGACAGGAAAAGATTGCAATCAGGCAGAATCTTTAGTAGCATCTCACGAAAATGATGTTTATGGAGCAGACCATACTTTCCCTAACCAGAAATAACAACACCCTGCATCTTTGCTTCACACACAATATGGACCTTATCCACAACATAGAAATATCACCGTCAACTCAGTCAGACCACATGATAGAACTGTCAATATATGGTCCAAAGCTAATTAAAGAATCATACAACAAAGCTGGATTGTGTGTGCGGAGAGGTATGTGCGTTCATCTGGGTGTGTGAGTGTGTGTGCGTGCGTGCGTGTGTATGCGTGCGTATGAGTGCGTGTGCATGTGTGCGTGTATGTGCGTTTGTGTATGTGCGTGTGGGTATGCATGTGTGTGTGTGTGTGTGTGTGTGTGTGTGTGTGTACGTGTATATGCGTGTGTGTATGTGTGTGTTGTGTAAACACGGGATTTTTTCGGCTAGGCTGCCAGCATTTCAAAAATGAAAGTTTGGTGAAAATTTTATAGTTTGGCACAATAATATACTTGCCCAAACTGAATCGCGGGAGTTATTTCATTTTTTCCCCTGAAAAATGTTTTCAAAAATGTTTTTAAAAAGGTTTAAAGTTTGATCCTTTTCCTCCAGTCATGACAGGATTTGGAAGCTGTCATTTTGTGCGCGACTGCACATTTTGTCGTCAATATCCTGAAAATAGCACGTGTTGTCAATATTTGTAAATAACACGTGTTATGTCTCCAATAATTTTCTTTCACAACCACCTCAATGCTCAATGACGAAAACAAACAAACATTTAAGCATTCAATATACATTTAATGCAAATGCGATAAACAACATGTTACATGCGATAAACATT
>NC_142936.1:76281931-76301931 GCF_046866305.1 Octopus bimaculoides | reverse complement strand
AGATAAATGAACGATGTGATATCTATCTATCTATCTATCTATCTATCTATCTATCTATCTATCTATCTGTCTGTCTGTCTGTCTGTCTTTCTGTCTGTCTGTCTGTCTGTCTGTCTGTCTATCTTGTACATGTGTCCAAACTGGAGGACCACCACTTAGGACTAATAAAGCAACTACTCGATTAAATTAATTTTGTGTTTAGCGAAAGCCTATTCCGTTTTCCCCAAATTTTATCCACGGACGAAGCGCTTCTTTTGAAAAATGCCATATCACCAAGATCCTTCTCACCACTCACCTCTAATTTTCAAGAAAATTTCTTGGGTCAGTACTTTTTTCTCAACCCCACCCTTTCTATTCAAATGATACTTGATGAGGACTTGACGGAAGTAGGTAGTTCTGCTTCGCACTCTTAATATTGTCCGTCATGCTGGATCTTTCTCCTGTGTTACTAGACAGTAACCATAACCCTAACCCTTCACGTTTACAGAAAAAAAAACTGAGATCTTCAGGATTGATTCAGCTCATAGGCAGATGCGCCATCCATGAGGCAACAACAGTTTGATACAACTCCATAAGTCAATGATGTTTGGTCACTGATAGGGAGTGTGCAGAACGTTTTCGTCATTCCCTGTACATAACTGCGTCGGGATGACGGTACAGTTGTGCCAGTAGAATTTATCCTGAACCGGCAATGCTCCTTCGTATTACTCTCAAGCCAGACATTTTTGGGAGATTTTCATTATTATTAAGCTGAATAAAGTGTGTGTATGTATGTATGTATGTATGTATGTAGGCGCAGGAGTAGCTGTGTGGTAAGTAGCTTGCTTACCAACCACATGGTTCTGGGTTCATTCCCACTGCGTGGCACCTTGGGCGAGTGTCTTCTACTATAGTCTCGGGCCGACCAAAGCCTCGTGAGTGGATTTGGTAGACGGAAAACTGAAAGAAGCCCGTCGTATATATGTATATATATATATATATATATATATATATATATGTGTGTGTGTGTATATGTTTGTGTGTCTGTGTTTGTCCACCCAACATCGCTTGACAACCGATGCTGGTGTGTTTACGTCCCCGCAACTTAGCGGTTCGGCAAAAGAGACCGATAGAATAGTACTAATCTTTCAAAGAATAAGTCCTGGGGTTGATTTGCTCGACTAAAGGCGGTGCTCCAGCATAGCCACAGTCAAATGACTGAAACAAGTAAAAGAGTAAAGAGTAAAGAGTATATATATATATATATATATATATTTTATATATATATATATATATATATATATATATATATATATATATATATAAAATAAATAAATAAATGTGCACTTTTAAAGCCTAGCCAGGCACATGGGCCCGGTTTCCCGGCTCCAATGGCGTATGTGTTCCCCAGCTGGACGGGACGCCAGTCCATCGCAGCGTTACTCATTTTTGCCAATGTGTCATCTCTTCGCCATATAGCGAAGAGATGACACAATATCTATTTTGTCTTTTATACATCCAACCACATGCTTTCACATACCAACTCTCTCACCTATATATATATATATAAATATAAATATAAATATAAATGTAAATATAAATATAAATATATATATATATATATATACATAGAGTGGTGAATAAATCGATATATCGAATTTGAAGTCTCTGTCTCTTTTGAATATGAAAATTTAAAAGTTTAAAAACCTTATGATATAAATATAAACTGTGAGAACGAGCCTTAAGGAATCTAATTAATGATCTCCTAAGGTAAGTTCTTATGCTATATTGGTAACGGTTGCTACATCCTCTGGAAAAAAATTATATATATATATATATATATATATATATATATATATATGTGTGTATATATATATATAGGCAGACGGATTAGACAAACCTGTTGATAGAAAGATAAGAAATGATAATCTTATGTGAGTATGTCATAGTTCTGTAACGTTTAATCTGTATGTTGCTGTTCATTAATTTTGGATAAGCGTCAATTCGGTGAAGTCCCGAAATAGTTTTATATATGAAAACTCTTTTATTGGTTTTATGAAACAGCAGAGATAAGAATTATATTAAAAAGTAAGATTTGAGCCTCCAATACTCCAGAGTTACATAATTGTACCGATTAGCTTTTACCTGTGTATTCAATAGTTTAAATATCATTCCTGCTAACAGACTCTAATCCTTTTGCAATCTTTTCATGGGTTCGGTAGTATGTATGTATGTATGTATGTATGTATGTATGTATGTATGTATGTATGTATGTATGTATTTATGTATGTATGTATGTATGTATGTATGAATGAATGAATGATGTATGTATGTATTATATATATATGTATATATGTATATATATATGTTTTGGTGTTAGTGTAACTTTCAAAAGAAAAGTTTGGGAAAATTTTTTCCAAGATTTTCCAGATGTATACTACAACATATCTTTCCTGCCCTCGTTCTAAGGGGTTAAGTCTCAACCCTGTAACTAATAGCTGCACTGAGACGACCATCTTGGTATAGCTTTTTGGGATTGCTTTGAGTTTCGTTATCAATTTTACATTATGTGTTGACCATCCTTTTTTCAATTTGCTTCGACGCTTGCAACTCACAAGGAAAATGTGGAAAACAGGCTGTCGTAGTTTTTGCTAGTACATATTATTCTAAAGGCTGGTACTTATTTTATCGAATTCTTTTGCTGAACCGCTATGTTACAGGGACGTGAACAAACCATCACCGGTCTTCAAGCATTGGTGAGGGACAAACAATGACGCAAAGAAATACACACATGTATACACTTTGGTCTCTGTGTAAGTACATGTATATATATATATATATATATATATATATATATATATATATATATATATATATAAATTTTGTACGACTCTCTTATTTCATTCTTTCTTTCTTTCTATCAGCCCCGTCACATTTACTTCGTTCTTTCCACTCTTCTTTCTTTCGCTCCCCCTCTCTCACATTTCCTGGCTTGCTCATCATTCTCACCTTCCCTCCTCTTTCACTTCACTTTATCTCTTTTCTTTTCTTCTCGTCCCTCCCTAATTCTTCTACCCCTTTGCCTCTACCTCTCTCCTCTCTCTCCACGCGACCGGTGTTCGGCTAAGTCTGACCTTTCTTACTTGGTTCGACTACCATCCGTGCAACATCTATATTCCTCCCCATGCCTGTCATATCTTATGTCCCTGCTGTAAGGCTTCACTTCCACACACGCCAGCTTAATTTAATTCGTCCTTAGTCAAAAGACACCTGTTGTTAATGTCCTGTTATTTGAATTTGTATTTGTGTACCATTTCTCTGTTTTTTTTTTCGTCCTTGTTTTCGTATACATTCGCTGCTTTCTTCCAGGAATCTAGTGCTCTTAACTTAGTTTTTTCCTTGGGGCTGGCCAGATTGGAGCAATCTCAAGTATAACCAGCCGAAATTGCAAAGATAATCTGGAACTCGACTGAGGAAAGAAATCCCCGAATGACCCGTCCTTGTTTTATCTTGTCCCTTTTTTGTATCATCCAACTGTCTGGATGTTTTGCGTTCTTGTCCCATTTTTTGTATTCCTTTATATATATGTATATATATATATATATATATATATATATATATATATATATATATATATATATATATATATATATATATATATATACACACATACATACAACTGGCTTCTTTCAGTTTCAGTTTGCCACATCCACTCACAACGCTTTGGTCACCCGAAGGTGCCTTGCAGTGGGACTGAGCCCGGAGCCATGTGGTTGGAAAGCTAACTTCTTACTAAACACACACACACACACACATACACACTAATAGATATATGTATGTTTGTATGTATGTATACATATATACATTTATATATATATATATATATATATATATATATATATATATATATATATATGTATATATAAACACACACACACACACACACACACACACACACACACACACACACACACATATATATATATATATATATATATATATATATATATATATATACATTGGAAACAGAACAGTAAGAGGAAGAAAGTAATTTCTAAACAGGAATTCATACATTCATGCAAAGAAAATTTTTATGACTGGGCTACTCGTGCATTATAAATGGTCATCGTATCTTTTTCTTTCATATGATGGACAATGAAGTACGTTGGGGTGTTATATAGAGAGAATGTAGTCCTGTACATTAAACTGTTTCGGTACCGTGACAGAGTGACATTTATACAAAATTAATAAACACCAGTCAGAGGAAATGTCAAATAGTTCACATGTATACACACAATTATTTTCCCATTTTTGTACCCTTGTATTTGAATTCTTGTACACACACACACAAACGCGCGCACATGCGTATATATATATATATATATATATATATATATATATATATATATATATATATATATGTGTGTGTGTGTGTGTGTGTGTGTGTGTGTGTGTGTACATAAATGTAAATGTATATATATACATATATATACACATATTTATATACATATACATATATATAGGAGTGTATATACATGCATTCATACAGGCACATACAGTACGCATATATTCATGCGGGCACACGCGCACACACACACACACACACACACACACACACACATACACACACACACACACACACACACACACACACACACACATATATATATATATCTTGGCCTCATTTTCACTCCAAATACCCTCCTAAATACCCCGATCCTCAATATGGATGCAAAAAAAGGCGACGGATGCACCTTCTTCCATCTTAAACTGCGCCCACAGGCTCAGGGAGCGATGCAAGAAGTGACCATCCAACCACATCCCTTCAGCTGACCACCTCTCCGCTTACACTAACCCGGATGAGTTCGTCCTGGGGGCGTGGCAATGCGTGACCAAACCACCGCAGCGAGCGTAAAGTTGTCAGTTCGAAATGCAGTCTGAGATCGCAGTCGCAGAAGATGACGAATACAGAAGCGATCGAAGACATCCAGCTTCTGGAGATCAGCAACACGCATTGACCAGGTCTCATAAACATAGAGGAGAACTGGTAAATAGGGCATTTCATCGCATGGCAGATTTCCCGATGCGATGACAAACACGTATGGAGGCGTCATACGGCCGATCACGCATGTTTGATCCGAATAAGGATCTCGTCCTTCCTCTGGCCAACGTCGGTAAAGATGGATCGGAGATATTTGAACTCCTTAACCTCTTCCATAGCCTCTCCATCAAGATGTATAGTGACCCTGGAAGAGGGAGGTATGTTCGCTGAAAGGGTCTTCGTTTTCTAGACGTTGATCTTCATTCCAACTCTTGGACCGAGAAGTCGCGTCCTACTCTGGGCCTCAAGTGACCATCTAGACCTTGGTTGAGTATCCAATCGATGACGAAATTGAAGAGTGTGTGATAGGACACCACCTTGGCGAACATCCGTTTGAACGATGAAGTCTGGTTCTTGTATGGTAGGCATAATACGCACGGATAAGGTTGAAGAGCTCGGCTGGAAAACCATCTTGCCTCGTGGCTTCCCATAAGATGGTACGGTCCACCGTATCACAGGCCGCTGCAAAGTAGACAAAGCACATCACGGTGGTCTGTTGATAGCACCAGCGTTGTTCCTCAACCTTCCTCAAAGTCCAATTCTTGACCTCATCGTGGTGAGAAGGTTAAACGAATGAGTGTCAGGACCACCCAAGGCGGACAGATCTGACACCGGCGTTGCTAGGGCCGCAACCTGGCTAACTGGAGAGCAATGATTAATTCCAGGAGACATCTATTTCGGAATCTGGCGGCTTTCTAGTGGCGTCGGATCACGTATGCGGGCATCCTGAGGCAAGAAGGCGTAACACGAGGAGGACCTGCCACCGGTCGTATGTGGTAGCTTACAGATACAGACGGGAAAAGTTTTCGCGGACTCTGATCATCCCTTGATCTCCTATGAACTCACAACGAAACAACTATACGGTAAATGCTACAACTTCCGCACAATCGAAGCGCTCTGCTCTGCACCATTGGGGGCAGGAGAACAATGCACTAGATGGCTCTTCTCAATCACAGGAGATGCAGTTTCATGGTTTGTTGGAATGTCTGCACGTTTTTATCAACAGAAGCACAAACGCTCACCATGCCCATGCTCAATAAATACAGTGTCGATGTCGCTTGCCTTTCCGACGCTCGACTAGCAGATTCCGGTCACAAAGTCATTCGGTTGTCACAATCGAAAGCCACACCATATTTACTACAGTGATGTGTCTGACAACTCGAGTCAAAATGGCGTCACTCTGGCGCTAAGTGACACTGCGAACGTGGCACTGTTGGTATTGGAACCGGTTTCTGTACGTCTTATTCGAATCCGTTTCATAAGTTCCATCTTCAACATCACGATCATTGTTGTGTGTGCACCAACCCTTGATATTGAAAATTCGTCAAAGGATCCATTTTATTATTTTATGATGCACTTCAGTCTCTCCAACGTGGAGTCCTGTCAGGTGATATGCTGACTGTGGATAGTGACTCGAATGCCCAGGCAGGCCAATATGATGCCGCCACACGGGGTATAGTCGGCGAATGTGGTGTAGGAAACCACTCGCGAATGGCGATCGCATGATTAGCTTGGCAGCAATAAACAAGATGCTGGTTACAAACACTTGTTCCGCGCACTGTATTAGACACCTCCTGACCTTGTACTCAGGTCGAACAGCCAATCAAATGTTTATATTCTAGTGCGATCTAGTTGTGTCTTCGATTGTCGCGTTTACAGAGGAGAAGCAACAAGAAACTCCAATGGTTCCAACTATATGCTAGTTCGTGCCAAGCTACGCCTCCGCTTTAAATCCCTTAGAAAGGCTACATCTTCCACTACAGTGGATACAAACAGACTTCAGTGCCCCGAAGTGGATCACGTTTTCAACTTGAGATAAGAAATAGATTCGATGATCTCCATTTAATATACTTGGTAATATATTATAGTGGCATAACGAAATACAGTGTCCCTACAAGCTGTAAGCCCTTGAATTCCTGAGCTATTGCAATATCTCGTCTTTTATTAATTTGATGACGACAGTCAAAGCAGATATGGAGCTCATTTCCGGACCTGGAGTCCTTGGCGCTCATCGCTGGAACCGGGAATGTTTTCAACACGCTGAAGAATCGGCCGCCAACGGACGTACGTGAACCGCCTTGACCTGTGACGCGGTGAACTCAATAGGAGCCGGCTAGCACCTCTCAGGCAATTGCTCATACAAAACAAGAAGAAGTATATTAAAGGTTTATAAGTCAATATAGTATTCCTACCACCAATTAATTTGTACATACGAGTTGCAAGGAATGTATTTAACATAAAAAAGTGGTATATCCAATAATTGTGTTACACCGCTAAATTTATGTGATGTTTAAATCTCGTAACGAAACAGCTGTAGTGCTATAAAGTCCCTTTGTTTTGAGTTCAAATACTATACTTCTGGGGTCGATATAATCAACTAAGATCCCTCCCTCCAAATTTCAAGTATTTTGGTTGTAGTACAAATGCCTATACACACATACAAACCTCTCTCTCTTTCTCCCTCTCTCTCTGTATATATATATATATATATATATATATATATATATATATATATATATATATATATATATATATATATATATATATATATATATATATGTATGTGTGTGTGTGTGTGTGTGTGTGTGTATTCATATATTGCACGCTTTATTTCTAATGGAAGCCTCGGTATGAGTGAAAATGAGTAGAAAACTTAGCGAGGTAGATATTTTTGGACATACTGATTGTTGACTAAACATATTTCTTGTTGAAATCTCTCATTCGCAAATCGCTTAAGGATGCGATGTTGGTAATATGAGACCATATATTTCCTGACGATGAGAACCCCATTGATATCCGGTTGGCGTGCTTACTGAATAAGCTATAAGAATTTTTCTTAGCTTTACCTAATCAGTTTGTCACGTCATTAAACAGCTTTCAGACGGTTAATTTTATCTTGCGTTTTAATTTTAAATACTTATTACGTGCCATGAAGTTGAATATATTCTTTTCTACTCTAGGCACAAGGCCCGAAATTTTGGGTTAGATCGACCCCAGTACGCAACTGGTATTTAATTTATCAACCCACTAAAGACAAAGTCAACCTCGGCGGAATTTGAATTTAGAACGTAAAGACAAACGAAATACCGCTAAGCATTTCGCCCGGCATGCTAACATTTCTTATTTCTTTACTACCCACAGGGGGCTACACACAAAGGGGACAAACAAGGACACACAAACGGATTAAGTCGATTATATCGACCCCAGTGCGTAACTTGTACTTATTTAATCGACCCCGAAAGGATGAAAGGCAAAGTCGACCTCGGTGGAGTTTGAACTCAGAAAGTAGCGGCAGATAAAATACCAATTTCTTTATTGCCCACCAGGGGCTAAACATAGAAATGAACAGAACAACTGATGGGATCAGTGAATCGGTTTGATTTTACATAAAATGTGACTTTTAAAGAATTAAATAAAATATATAAAAAATCGAATGAAATTAGCAATACAGGGACAATACAAATGAAGCGATGATCAGGCCACGTTCCGACCCCACAAGCCCCGATCTATCGCTGGCAGCGCAAGACCAAGCTTTGGCCACCAACTGGAGGGTCAAACTTTGGAATGAGCAAATGTCTCCACTGTGCCGCATCTGTAATAGAGTTGATAAAACCATTGCTCATATCACAAACGAATGCCCTAGACTTTCCCAAAACCATTACAGTTTGTGGCGACACGATCAGGTAGCAAAATTTGAATTGATTGTGTAGTCCTTTGTTGCGTAATTCTTTCTTTGATTTTCCTCTTCTTCTTTGCTTTCAATACTCCCTCGTTCCTAACTGATATTAGCAACGTTTCCTTACTTTGGGCTAGGTATCACATTAAGCACTCGAATTTGATACGTACACAATCTTCCATACTTACCAATCCTCTTTCACCACTTGGTTTCGTCATGTATAGGCAATCAGTGTCTGCACGTGGATGATGGGCTCCATGCGTCGGCAGGAGCTATCTCGAGTTCCTGTCCATCCCCTTTAGTTCGCCTCTGTCCACTTCAGGAGTTTACTGCCGAAATTGTTTCAGGCTTTCAACTTTGAAGACAATATTTTTCTCACTCGCCGCAGGTACTCTCTTTTTGTCTTTTCTTTCATGTCGTTGTGTTTAATTCATTATTATTATTATTATTATTAGCACTGTTGTTTGCTTTTAATCTGTATGTTTGATGCAATCACTTGCCGGGACACATCCAACTCTCTAGGGTAAGTGAAGGTTAAGAGAGGTCGAAATATAACTGAAAGCTTGGCGAGGGGAAATGGTGTGGACGGTAGAGAAAAATTGACTTATCCCACCTCCAAAATTGCTTGCCTCGTGCCAAAAATTTAAATCTTCTTCTTCTTCTTCTTCTTCTTCTTCTTCTTCTTCTTCTTCTTCTTCTTCTTCTTCTTCTTCTTCTTCTTCTTCTTTACTTTTCTATGCTATGCATATGTCTCTTTTTGCAGTGTATACCGTGTATACTTTTTTTAAATCATTTTATTATTATATGCAATCCCTACACACTTTATGTCTGTCCTTGTATTGCCCCCTCATCCTTCGCCCTTGTGAGAAATAAATGAAATCATTATTATTATTATATTTATCCTACATTATATCAGCACAGCTCGGTACAATCCCATGAAACAACAATTGCAAGTTGGTATAATTAAGCTGTAGTCGAAATAATGAAATAGGAGCTTTTATATACGTATTCAAAGACTTTTCCCGTAAATGATCTTATAGGATACATATATGAGAAGATACGCAAAAGTAATCGGAAACGTTCTCTGTGTGACAAGCCTGTTGTATTTCGGTAAAGTACAGACTCTAGATATAAGGAGTGAGTCTAGCAATTTCTAGGAAAACGCAACAGAATACATAATTCCTATATTCACAAAATGCTGGCGTTGATTTTGAAGGAAAGTTTTGATCATGAATGCTTCATGATTTAAAGAACTGATAAAAATGTGAAAAACTACCTATAAAGCAATATACACGAGTACAAGTATACTTTCATATATAAACAATCACCTATATACATGTTAACATGTTAACTCGTATATAAACACATTAATTTTGCAATGGGGCTTCCTAACATATTTGATACCTGCCAAATACTTGAATTTGCAAGTTTGGTCATCTAAATGTATGCATGTATGTATGTATATATATATGCATGTATGTAATTTAGATAAGAAAAAACTGTAAGTACTACGTGTAGGTACGTATGTATGTATATATGTATATAAGAAAAATATTGAATTACATTAATCGCTTAAGATAAATTCTAAAGACTCACGTTTTACTTGGAAACTGAGATGATGGTTGTGCCTTTCCTTGTACGTATATACATACGTACATAACCGCACGCGCGCATATAGACACGTACATGCACACATGCACATACATATAATTCTTTTTAGGTGTGGTATATCTGGACACAAATAGCATGCATTTATAGCTTTACGTGTGTGCCTCGAGATACACTGTTTCCCCAAAAGATTGTTTCATGTTCACTCGAAAGTATCTAAAATTCCCATGATGTCAATATATATATATATATATATATATATATATATATATATATATATATATATATATATATATATATATATATATATATTCCCATGATGTCAATATATATATATATATATATATTTGCTCAGGAATTTGAATATGAATAAGACTAGAGATTATATTTTTGGTGTTTACTTTTTCCTTTTTACCATGAGGATGTGTAAGGTTATTTACTTATTTAACTTGAATTGACAGTCAAATATAACCTTATACAGAAATGTTGACATAGGTAATAAACTTCAATAATAATGGATATTAGCGTCAAAACTCTCATTTAAATTTTTTCAAACACCATTCAATTTTTTTTTCTCCGTGTTTTTCTCCTTGTTTTCTCCGTATTCTTTCTGTTGAAGAGCGTAGCTCGAAACGTTAAAGACTTTCTGTATTCCCGAGCGTCAAACTAATACATCCTTTTGTTGTTTACACCACCTGTCCTCGTCTGTTGTTGTTTTTTCGCACATTCTCCCATATATATATACATACATATGTGTGTGCGTGTTCGTTTGTGTGTGTATGTGCGCATAAATCTGTGTCTATTTTTGAATTTCGTTGCACCGATATGCATCTCATTCACATGGGGGGAGGGGGTCAATAAAGGGAAACTATACTCAGCACGTAAAGTATTTAGTTTTGCTCTCTTCTCTGTAAGTTCGAATTTCACAGGGGACAAACTTGCATTTTGTTCCTCGTAGGAGTCATCTTATACGACCTCACCTCATTTTGAATGTAGAAAAATATTCCCTAATATCCCTCTGAACGTTACATCAATTCGTCGCAGATTCAACCTCCCAATTATTGCTTGGAATGAAGAACACAGTGCATCGCCAGTGCCGGGAAGCCAAAATATGATCTTACAATCCTGAGCGCAGTGCACTAAACACTAGGAGAGGTACCGTCACCTACCATTGACAAATACAGAATAAAGACATGAAATGCAACCAGCGCATGTTTTTTTATTATTGGCATAATAACCCCACCCCACCGAGATAAAATGAAATATGTTTTAATACATGCGTTCACAATATGAATCTTGCAATTCAAGCTACAAAAAAAATTGTTTTCCACATTTCCATTCATTTTGCTGCTACGGTACCAATGACTTGCATTTCAGGAATTTATGCAGCTGCGCCAGCTACAATTTCAGCGGAATGTTTTTATTATTTATGGCAAATGAGAGTTGTTATATCCAAATTAATCTTTCCATAATTGGTTTATTTGTTTAGAGGATGGATTCGTGAGTTGTGACCGTTCTCGAAAATTGTATTATATACCAAAGCATGTAGATGCCAGCAGTTTCTAGATTTTAGATTTTCTTTTCCACTAACAAACGAAAAATGTATCCTGGCACAAGGTCAACAATTTTGGGGTAAGGAGATTGTCGATTATATGCACTCCAGTGCACAATCTATACTTACTCAATCTACAGAGTGAATTTGAAAAGTCCCGAGGATTACGTGATGAGTTCAAATCTTATACAGCCCTTTTGCAATCCCTCATTCCTCAGACTTCTATAAACTAAATACTAATAATAAGTTCCAACTATATTGTGCTCAGATTGAATCAGGGGAGCATCGGAAATAATGCTTTAGCCGCTGCTTCGCATTCTGAGTTCAAATCCTGTCGAGGTCAACATTGTCTTCCAGCCTCCAGGTGTCGATGAAATAAGCACCATAGTTAAGTATTGAAGTCAGTGTTGTCGACTAATTTTATCAGTTCAAATTTGCTGTCCAAATTTGAAACGAATTATTAATAATTCTTTCTACTAGAGACAGAAACAATTAATTCCCACGCTCAACTAATGCTTATTTTATTGACCCTGAAAGTGGAACGTAGTGAAATTTGAACTCAAGACGTAAGGAGTTGGAACAAATACCACAGAGTATCCGCCAACGTTCTTACGACACTGCTCTTATAATAATCTCTACTATGATAATATTAATAATAATAATAATAACGATAATAATAATAATAATAATAATGATAATAATATATGTGTGTGTGTGTGTGTGTGTGTGTGTGTGTGTGTGTGTGTGTGTATTTATATATATTATTGTTTTTTCTACCAGTAATTACAAATAGAACATGTTGAATTACTTCTTTTCAAGGCAGCGGTCTCAGTGGTCACTGGTAGTAGACCCAAAGGGTGCGAAGGTCCTTTTGTCTCTATGGCTGACCTCCCCACCATCAGCCGAATCTATTTATACACCTGTAGAATATAATTTATTCACCAAACTGCTACCCAACTAGTTCCTTTAACAACCACATATCTATGATTATCTCGAGTACAAGACAAAAGTTGAAAATAAAGAACATTTAATAAAATCTTTTAATAATGAATGGAAATACTAATAATGATAATAACAATGGTAGCGGTGGTGATGGTGATAAGGATAAAAATAAAAATAAAAATAAAAATAAGATGCTGCAGCTGCTAATGCTACAAATACTACTATCATGATAGCACAGGAATCTGAGGCCCAACTACCACCCTTACCACTAACCCCACCCCTGCTACTGTTGGTGTTGCTGCAACCACTGCTGCTACTACACATGAAAACAATAATATCAGTGACATCTGATGATAATAATAATGATAATGAAAGGAAACGGGTGGAGGCCCCCCCCCATGGACTGATTAATGATACATCTAGTGATTGTGTCACAATAAAAACAATGGTTAGCGCAACCTGATAATCGCTACCTCATATGGGTAATAATGAAAAAACAAAATATTGTGAATAACGGTGGTAATGAAACTGAAGCCAATGATTTTAACAGTGTTCCATCCGGCAGGCTGAGAGATTCTGGTTCGGCTCCAGCCTGTCGATATCCAGAAAGGGACCACCACACGCGGCGTAGACGGAACAAAAAAATTAACGCTGTGGTCATGGAGTGTTACTACCTGAGCATCCCGGTAGATAAAAATGGTGCTCAAATTAGGGGTTACCGACAATGTATGTATGATCATTGGAGAGAAAAGGAATTGTTTCAACTCACGGAATAGAGACTATGTGATCAAGTTAGAGATATACGAAAAATCGCTGGTTCACAGAAGTAGAGCTCCAAGCTAACAAAAGACGGGTCTTGGGAAATAGCAGCAGGGATAACGATGAAAATACAGTTCTTACTACTAAGAGTAATCTCATAGCACAAGAAAGGAGCAGTGGTAGTTTACTTGACGAGAGACATATAGACGATCAAAAGGAAGACGATAAAACTAATAGGGACATGACAGATGAACAAAAGGCAATCTACGACAAAATAAAGGCAAGACTACAGGAGAACGATAGCGACATTATTTGCAACCTTTAAAACCTTGATCGATGGAAATTGAACCAAGAAACAAAAAATGTCAATGAAATTCTGAAATACATCAGAACAAACAACATCAAGGCAATGACTCAATGCAATGACTCAGTGTGATTACCTGACCAAACATCGGAAACCGGACATTACTATAGTGAATAAAAGAAGAAAGAACATGAGAACATGCATGATAATCGACATAATCCTGGTGACAACAGGATTAATTAGAAAGAAGGAAAAATAAACAACTATGACGATCTGAAGTGGGAAATACGAAGGTTGTGGTCGATGAGGAGAGTAGACGTGATACGAATAGTAATTGGCGCACTTGGAAGTATCAGCACTCAACTAACAACGTGGCTGAAAAAGATTGGTGTACGTATGAAGGTAGAACACCTACAAAAATCAGCATTGCTTGGAACAGCAAAAATTCTTCGCGGGGTTCTTGAAGCATGACCAGTGAACATGTATCACCTTAGTCTGCTGGCTGCGGAGAGTTAACACTTTCCATCATACACAGCAAAATGGAATATAAAGGAATAGAGTGCCAAGTAGAGTGCCAAGTAGAACTGTTACAAAAGTTTTGCCTCCTTGGCACGGCCAGAATAATCAAGGAAAGTATTAGATAGTTGAAAAGAACAGATAGCTTGGTACCGTAGGCTGCAGGCAGCAAACCCTCTACGCATGCAATACTCCAGGTTTTCCAACAAAACCTATAATAAAAAGAAATAATAACTATGTCAATCATAATAATAATTCTTTCTAATTTTGGCACAAAACCAGTGGTACATATTTTATTGATCTCGAAAAGACGAAAGGTAAAATCGACTCAGAACGCGAAGTCGGAAAAAATATCACAGAACATTTTTATTATAAGCGTTCTAATAAATATTTATAACTAAAAGTGAAACAGATTATAAAGATATACTAAAATATGGTATTGTTCGGTTTGAAGAATATTTTTGGTAGAACACTTCTCACTCGATTCACATAGATGACGTAAACCAGCAATAATTCGAATATTTGCGAGCAATTTGTTTTAATACTCTTAATAATCAACTGGTACTTTTCATCACTTACATATTGTTTCAGTTTTCATTAATATAAGTACAGTTGATTGACGGAATTGGAGCAGCTATACCTAAATGCTTTGCATTATGCCTTTTAACGTTCTGATTTTTAATACTGCTCAGGTCAGCTCGACCATTTTCTGAGATCGAAAACATATTTAGAAAAGAAATAGGGTCAAAGCAGGAGACAAAAATACTCTGCATAGAAATAACTTACATGTCTACATCAGGCAATCAGGGCTTCATCTTCGCCGTTTCACTTCTCCTTTATAACAGCAATAGGTAATTATTTAAACTAATTATCTCCCTTAATCCTTAATGTCAAATTTTGTTATCCTTTGCTCAATGAAAGGCAACGACAAAATTTACACTCGCTGTGACATTTCTTCTTGTTCGTAGGTAATTGATTATTTGAGCTTGATGTATAATTGTGAAACTAGGTAATTAATTTGAAACTATTGCATGATATTCAGACAATTATCATTGGTAATTGCCTGATTATCCAAGTAGTATATAATGCTATTCATAAAATACATATAGCATTGGATGAAAGCATTCAGAATATCCCAAGATATAAATATAGATTTCTAAGACAGACTGAAAACCATACATTTGTGTTTTTCGTGAAGAATAAACAATTTCGCGACTGGCGGTTATTTTATTGGCCTCAGCGCTCGAATATACTAAAAGTATATGTATGTATGTTTGTATGTATGTATGCATGTATGTATGTATGTATGCATGTATGCATGCATGTATGTATGTATGTATGGATGGATGGATGGCAGTTCTAAATTAAGTAAAAGCTAGAAAGAAAAATCTAACAATAGCATGGATAGATAATGAGAAAGCCTATTACATGATCCCACACTCATGGATAAGTGAATGTTTGAGTATATTCAGTATAGCAGACAACATAGATTTAGCATGAAGAAATGGAAAGTAGATCTCTACTCAGGTGACACAGTCTTTGGGAAAGTTAACATTCCGAGAAGACCTTTCCAAAGTGACTCGCTATCCCCTTTAATATTTGTCTCATCTTCGATCCCCCTCAGTTTAGTAGTAAGGAAAACGAAGGCAGGGTATCAGTTCAAAAACAGTAAGAGAAAAATTAACCATTTGCTCTACATGGATGATCTCACGTTGTTTAGTTAGACTGAAAAAGAGATAGATTCCTTAATACATACTGTAAGATTCATCAGCAAAGACATTGGCATGGAATTCGGCATAAATAAGTGTGCAATATTTGTCATGAGAAGGGGACAAATAGTCAATAGTGAAGGTATCCGATTATCAAATGACCAGACATTAAAATCATTGAAAGGAGTAGAGAGTTATAAGTACCTAGGAGTTTTAGAATCTGAGTACTAACTATAGAAATGAAGACGAAAATTGAGGAGTACATCAGAAGGGTGAGGAAGCTAATGAAGTCAAAGCTAAATGGTACGATTCTAGTGAAGGGCAGTATTATTACTAAAATACTCAGCACCTTTTGTAGATTGGACAAAAATTGAATTAGCAAAGTTAGACAAAAGAACTAGGAAAGAATTCGATGCGAATGGAGGACTCCACCCAAGGGCAGGAGTATTAAGATTATACTTACCTAGAAAGGAAGGCGGGAGAGAGTTAATATCAGTAGAAGACTGCGAAGAGTTAGCCAGAGCAGATATAGACTCCTATGTAGGTAACAGTGAAGAAAGTTTATTAAGAGCTGATAGAATTACAACAAGACTTGGGAGAACCCAAAAACCCAAACGAAGTTAAAAACCAGAAAAAGAAAAGAAGTTATCTGACTGACAGGAGAAATGCTTTGCATGGTAGATTTCCAAAGACAGTTACAGAAAATAGTAGTGAGACATGGTTATGGTTGAAGAAATGAAAGCTGAAGAGGGACACAGAAAGTTTGTTAATAGCAGCACAAGATCAAGCATTAAGAACTAAATGGATAAAAACCAAGGTAGACAAAATTCAAGTAGATTCCCAATTTAAGATTATGCAAATCAAAAGTGGGAAGCGTTACTCACATAGTAAGTAAATGTAGCATGCTAGCACAGAAAGAATACAAGAAAAGACATGACAACCTAGGGAGGGCAATCCACTGGGAGTTATATAGAAAGCTAGGATTTGAACATACTGATAGATGATTTGAACATGAACCTAGTAAAGTACTAGAAAGTAAGAAATATAAGATATTTGCGAGACTTTAACATTCAGACTGACAGAGTAATAGAAGCTAGGAGGCCTGATTTGGTAATTGTAGTTAAAGAGAATAGAATGTGCCAGATAATTGACCTAACAGTCCCGAATGATGAAAAAAGTAACATGAGAGATATAGAAAAAAAAGTAAAGTACCAAGACCTAGCCATTGAATTAAAGAGATTATGGAATGTGTGGGTAAAATGCATCCCGGGAGTTATAGGTATACTGAGAACTACTTACACTGGACAATATGTCGGCATTATAAAATCAAAACCGCTGACAAATGGTATAAGCACCATCCTGAAGCTGTGACTGAGGTAGAAAATGTGTCGATTCTCTGGGACATCCCCGTACATACCGACAAAACTATAAAAACTAATAAACCGGATATTATTATAAAAGATCAGACAAAAAAGATGTGTTTGTAAATTGACATGAGTATTCTTTGCGATCACAATATAGCGGTGAAAGAATTTGACAAGATCAGTAAATATAAAGACTTGCTAATAGAAATTGAAGAAATGTGGCATCTCAAGGCGACTACCGTACCAGTGATTGTAGGATATCTAGGAATGATAAAAAAGGTACTGAAACCTATTGAAAATGATACCAGGTCTACCATCTCTACAGGAAGTGCAAAAAATCGTGTTAACTGGAACGACTTATGTAGTGAGAAGAGCCTTATCGCTGTAAAAACAACATCCATTCATGAATTTATTTATTTATTAACATTTTTCCATACATATTTTACCTGTGAATTTGCGTGTATAAACTGGGAATGCATGCAATGAGCTTCTCTGCCTTAGGTGTACGGAAAACACACGGCGAGAAATGGAATAAAATTTGAAGAAAGAATAGAAAAAAACATAATAATAATGATAATAATAATAATAATAATAATAATAATAATAATAATAATAATAATAATAATAATAATAATAATAATGAGAAGAAGAAGAAGAAGAAGAAGAAGAAGAAGAAAAAGAAGAAGATAAAGAAATTAAGATCAATAGGCAGGATATAGTTGTCAAAGATCACTAAGGAAACAAAATGGTTTGTAAATGATGTATCGGTCCCAACAGATGATAATGTTTCTCTAAAAGCAACGGAGAAACTTTCAAAATACAAAGATCTGGAAATAGAGGTAACTCGAATGTGGAGGCTAAAAACAGAGACAAATCCTATCATAGTAGTCGCATTAGGTATGACAAAAAATATTCAGACAAATGTATAACAAAAACACCAGGACTAACAAGTATATATAGCATATATTAGGCACCGCACACATCCTACGTAAAAACACTTTCAATACAGTAAAAACCACGGTGCATACACATTCTCTTGGCCTCCAGAGAATGCTCGGTACGAAGGCAGATGAAATAAAGTCATAACGAAAGGAAACCATAGATAATAATAATAATAATAATAATAATAATAATAATAATAATAATAATAATAATAATAATAATAATAATAAGAATGATGATGATGATGATGATGGTGATGATGATTTTCTTTAAAAAAAAGAGAGCTCCTCCCAGATAAGAAATTGAACCCCGATCTATTGCATTACAAGCGGGATAGTTACCACAGTAATACTAATAATGGTTTCAAATTTTATATATATATATATATATATATATATATATATATATATATATATATATATATATATATATATATATATATATATATATATATATATATATATATATATATATATATATATATATATATATATATATATATATATATATATATATATATATATATATATATATATATATATATATATATATGAAATTTGAAACCATTATTAGTATTACTGTGGTAACTATCCCGCTTGTAATGCAATAGATCGGGGTTCAATTTCTTATCTGGGAGGAGCTCTCTTTTTTTTAAAGAAAATCATCATCACCATCATCATCATCATCATCATTCTTATTATTATTATTATTATTATATATATATATATATATATATATATATATATATATATATATATATATATATATATATATATATATATATATATATATATATATATGTATATATGTATATATATATATATATATATATATATATATATATATATATATATATATATATATATATATATATATATATATATATATAGAGAGAGAGAGAGAGAGAGAGAGAGAGAGATAGAGAGAAAGAATTCAATGCATGAAATTCTAGATTAGTTTTTTTAGATCGTTTCACCTGGTTCTTGCACTAGAAAAGGCATTAAAATTCCAATTAAAATATACACATTTATTTTCAAATAGGGAAGAGGGTAATTTGAATGTAACAACTGAAATTAAGATGAAATAGTGATGACTAGATGGCATGGTCAAACCGGAGGTCTTTCTAAATCAATAGTAACCTTGGGCTAAACCATATCAAACAACAGCAATTATACCCCTTAAAAAAAAACTACAAATAAAGAAGCAAACAAATAAAAATGATAGCAAAAAGAAAATGAAACATACAGCCAAGAAACAAAACCAGGCCTCTAAGTATGATGGCGAAAATAAATACAATTTCTTTAATTATAACTATCGATTCGGTACATTGTATTATTATTTATATGATTCGATTGTAGACTACGAAAGAAATACGTTCAACGGAATTGTTGCATGCAATGCACAAATATATTCAACATTGAGTGGTCCTACCTTCAGTTCTTCGTAACTATTCCGCTTAAAATATGAACGTGAATAATTTTGCAAAGGCAGTAAACAAATTACCATACAGAAATTTGACTATAATTACATGCAGTAGTACTGTGTAAC
>NC_142936.1:76264431-76269431 GCF_046866305.1 Octopus bimaculoides | reverse complement strand
GTTGAATTAGATTATTTCATTTTATGTATTTTTGTTTTATTTATTTATTAATATAAGTACTTTATGAAGAATTTGAAGTAACGTTTGCTATTTTAATGACTGGTTTGTACAAAGAGATGTTGAATATATATAAGAGAAATTAACAATTGATTATAAGAGCTACTTAACAAATTAACTTCCGTAATCCAGATAAATTTAATGTGTATGTTTATGTGTGGGCGTCTGTGCGCATGAAAATTCATTTTCTTAATATTGTTACAGGGCTGAAAATTTGGATTCGGTTATAACATCTCTTTGCCGATATGACCTGTTAAATCCGTTTTAGTCGTGCATTATTTGATTGCGATTATGCCTTTTGAAACTCTTCCAAATGTGTGAGTAATGTTTAAGGCTCTTTTAATTCTAATGAAGACGCTATGCAAAATCACCGAGCGATATAAGTCTGTGAAATGTTACGATATCCTACTTCGACACTCTTAACTGATACTCTTGTAGTCCATCGCAAGTAAGTACTCGTACAGACGTTAACGAACTTCTATAGTATCAATACATATTTTTGTACCACCATACTTCTCATAAAGTTAACAACCTTTTGTCAAGAAATGCTATGGAATCTCACTTCTCCATTTGTGACCATACCCGACATCTCCGAGTGAAATAGTTAAGCTCAGAGTTGAATTTATCAAATACTGGACACATTTCCAGCTCTCGATAAAACCAACGTCTCAAATTCTTAATTTCATTGTAATTCATTAAATGATTTCTTGAATGTTTCGATACAAGTTCTTTTAATGCTTCTGATTTCTTTAAGTAGGCAGTAAACACCTGAGGGACCTTAAATACTATATTATTGCAGTGCAGTGTCTTCTCTCGTGCTTTTGAAAGTGGTATGTTTGGAAGCTGGCAGTGTCTACCAGTTCTTGCACTAAGGTTTTCCCAAAGTTTGGAGTATAGTTCTTTCAAGCTTTTCCATATGGTCCTTTCGTTATTTTCCATACATAAACAACAACATATCACTCTCTACGTTCTTCAAAGAAGCTTTGAGATGTTCTCAGTAAACCCGATTGTCTTTTTGGTCAGCTGAAGATAGGTTTGGCACAAACTTGGCAGACACGCATCTCATACCCAAATTTTCAGTGATAATGGGCTGATCTGAACTGTAACTAATCTGAACATCCTCTGATAACTCACAAATCGTGATTCGACGATTTCCTCTCACAGCTGCACGCACATCTGCGATGTTTTTCTCAGCTCTGCTGGTTGTGGGTCTCCCAGAACGTTCGTCAATATCGACATTTTTTCGGCCATCTGGGAAACATCTGAACCACGTGTACACTTGTGTGCGCTTCTTACACTCCTCTCCATACACTTTCTGCAACTTTGAGCAGGTATCGCCATGGTAACTTTCTCTGTCATGGTCAATGCGACGATCACACGCTACACACCTTCCTAACAAGCACGGCGGTAAACAGCAGAAGTAAGCTAGAACGTTAAAACTTAGTGCGCATGCGCAGTAGAGTTCAAGGTCAATCTGTGCTTAGCGGCTTTACACTATGTGCTTTAGCTTCGTTACTATGGCAACACACTTTTTCAGAAGTGACTTTTATTAATTGCGAAGAAAAATAAAACTCTAATATTATTCAAGGGATTTGTTTGTTGTAACGCACCAGCCAATGTGAAGGTGTCAAGCACCCTCGTCACATCCTCCTTTATCTCTTCTCAATGTCTTCAAAACGACTGTCCCTGTGGTTCACCATCAGCTTGGGGAACAACCAAACGTCACAGGGAGTAAGATATGGACTATAGATCGAGTGAGAGACAGTTTGATGCCCATTTCTGTTAGGTAGTTGGTTTCCAGGATGTAATTGTGGGCTGGTGTATTGTCCTAGTGCAGATGCCCCACCTAACGGAGAAGAAGAGCTCAAGGCTTTTGCGACGGAATCTATTCTCAAAGACTTAACAAAGTACTCTTTGTTGACAGTCTGACCAGGGAGACCCTAGCGGATGTAGATGGTGCTTTGTTCTCATGAAAAGAATATCATCTTAAGCTTACAGGCGGATTTGCTTTGGATGGCCTCCACAGGTCTGGGGGAGCCAAGATAATTCAATTGTCTGTCTTATGGTCTCTGGATCATGACAGTAGGTCCAGCTTTTTCACAGGTTTCCAGAGAATCAACTACTCTTGGATTGGATGTAATATACTCAGCCATATCTCGGTTGTTACCAACGCGTATTTCCTTCTGTTCGTCATTGAGTACCCTGGGAACAAACTCAGCACAAATTTTCTGCCTGTTCAGATCTTCCTGAATAACTCTGTGTACAGCTGCCACACCAGCTCCAAACTGAATGCTTATTATCTTTATAGATGCTCGACAGTCTTCACCCATAAAACCAGCAAACTTTCTCAACCAGAGGGATGTCTGACATTTCTCATCGCCTCTCACCACCTCTCTACCACCTTTGAACCTCTTGTGCCAGTGAAAAACAGATACTGGCTCATACAATTAATCTATAAGCAATTTGGAGTATTTCATAAGTTTTTGTAGCAGTCTAAACCAAACCTTTATTACATAGCGAACTTCCAGCTTATTTTCATGAACTTTACTGCATTCTGTAAACTAGTCCGCTGTGACAAGCAATGTCTAGTAAGGTGTGTTCAACATGTTCCGCCAGCCGTTTCCTTTAATCTGGAATGACAAAAGTTGGCAGGTCTGATTATTAGAGGTATAGTAAGAATATACTAAAATTAGAGTAATTTAAGAGAGTTATAACTTTCTTTCTTAAAAGACTCCTTAAAGCATCTGGAATACATCTCCTTGACATCAGGTCAGCTGAACTTAGAAAAACTGAAATTTCTTGTTAAAAAGTATACATACATACATCTACACGCGCAAACACACACATACATACATGTACATAAAATCATACATACATTTACATGTATGTATATATACCTATATACTAATACACACAAACACACACACACACACACACACACACACACACACACACACACACACGCACACACACATATTCGTATATATAATATATAATGTGCAAGAAGACCATTGGGAGTGACGCACTGCTCAATTTTTTAAAAACATGTCTTTAGGGCATGGCTGGCCAACCTAAGGCCCGCGGGCCGCATGCAGCCCGCTTGATACTTTCTTGAAGTATTGTGTTAAACTTCAAAATGAAATTGTTTGTATAAACGTTTGTTTCAAAATATATTTAAAATTTACAAGTGACAATGAAGTAATGGCGTACAATTATATAATTTTAAACAAACGAAAATTATGAAAAACTCTTGATTCTGTAATTTGATTATCTGACTATTAATGCATAAAGTATACAAGCGGCCCTGAAAAAACTTTCTGTGATTAACGAGGCCCACAATGTAATTCGAGTTGGCCAAGCCTGCTCTAGGGGAAGGCGACTCTCATATAAAACCAGATATGCAGGGTGTGGCATTGAACATTTTGGTGATCTTTTGTTGCACTTGCTAACATGACGCTCCCACATTCCCGAGCCTGTGGCTCGTATATCTTGCCCTTGCTTATATATGCACTGGCATATGTTTTGCCCTGTCTCTGGATCATGCCCATAGAATGGAGAAGGTCTGTGAAGTATTGTGCGAGTCTTATTGAACCTAAAAGTTTAGGTTGCACAATCGCCAGTGAGGCGAGTTTCCGATGTCTGGCCGATTATGTGGACACCGCTGCGAGTATGGAAGCTGAGGGTGCGAACAGAGGTGAAGTTGACGGCGCTTGTAATAACCTCATGCACACGTATTTCTGACATTTTGCAAGGGTAAATGTCAGTAATGTAGCTCTTCGGTTACGAGTAGACAGCCGTTATGTACAATTGTGTTAATAATATACTCACTGCATGTGATGAACATTTATTTCGCTATATATGTTCTAATCTTCCAGCATTTACTTGTCTTTGCGCCTGCCATTTATGAATAAATAATAGAAACCATGAAAGTAGATGGAATTAATTCAGTAGATATGTGAGATCCTGCTTTATAAACAATCGACAGTTTATACTTGGTGAATATGACTGTTGGATGTTTTGTATACAGTGACTAAGCAATGTCTTAATGTACTGCGATGTGAGTTCAGATTCATTCTATGGCATGCAATTAGTTTAGTATTTTAAATTTATCTTTTACTTGTTTCAGTCACTTGACTGTGTCCACGACGTGCGTTGAAGGGTTTTAGTTGAAAGATTCGACTCCATTGTATTATTTAAAGCTTAGTACTTATTCTGTTGGACTTTTTTACCGAACCGCTATGTTACGTGGACGTAACCCCCCCCCCCCCCCACACGCACAGTGTCCTGTATAAGACGCGACATTTGGTTGGCAATTATATGTTACGATTCTGTACTGCTACTGTTTATATCTCGGTCAGATATTTAATATTGCTTATTTCTCCTTTTTCGAGATCAGCAACAGTTTGTTTATCGCTGGAAAAGTAGATAGTATTTTGCGAGTGGAATGAGTTTTTCACCACTCGCTTGTGATTAACACATGCTGAGGACGGGTAACCACCCAGAAACTCGAGTCCGTGTGTATCACATAAGGCTAGAGATGGGAGCGATGACCTCCCTTCACAAATACTAATCCAACACAGAATGTGTGTCGTTGAACAGCTGGAAGAGATGTCTTCCTGGGGGTTATAAACGTCAGTAGCACTGTCCTGTATAGGACGCCACACTTGGTTGGCAATTATATGATACGATTCCGTAGTGCTTCTGTTCATTTCTCGCTCAGAGATTTAATATATGTATGTACATATATCCCCCCCTCTCTCTCTCTTTATATATATATATATATATATATATATATATATATATATATATATATATATATATATATATATATATATATATATATAAGCAACACGGATTTCAAAGGTGATTGCAGTACGCACGTTTCATGCTACTCCAATTATTTAAGTAATGCGAACATTACATTAAATGCAATATGAAGAGCA
>NC_142936.1:76251931-76254431 GCF_046866305.1 Octopus bimaculoides | reverse complement strand
TGAATGTGTGGTATTGAGAATGCCATCAGAGGCGGCTAGAAGTGGTTTTACCTTGAGCAGGCTGATATAGATTAAAGTAAAAATGAAAAAGCAAAACGTTTGGCATCACTTGAAAAGGATATTTAATTTAGACAGAGAATATAAACATACAGATACTTGTACAGCTGTTTCTAGAATAGCCAATCATGTGGATCATCATAATGGGTAAGGATACGATAAGCTGAATATGCCATCATTAGTGAGAGAGAAGTCAGAGAGATGTAAAAATGAGAAAATATCTCCATTCAAGTCTATTAGTATATTCTATCTTGTCAAAAAATGTGCTGATAGTAAAATGTAACCAATATCAACTGTTGCATGGTCGGGCCGAAAGCATAGAAAGCGGTAACCCCATCCAAACCTGCTTTTTGAGCAGGGAGGTTAGCTTGGGGATGTCAAGAGGGTCATGTTTGCGGTAAACATGTATTAACAAATTTGTACTACAAGCATTTTGAAAACGTGTGCCTGGTTCTACACAAGTCTTCACCACTGAAAACTAATAATCTGTCTGATAGTCTAACAGTTATATTACTGCCTGTTATTCTTGTATACGTCGAAGCCGACGACAGAAGAATCCATTGTATGCAGGCTTGAATTGTATTTCCGGCTTTTGCACCGACGATCCGACCATGTAACAAGTTGTATCGTGTTGCACGCTACCATTAGTGTGAGCAATGGAACACGCCAGTGTGTGTGTGTGTGTGTGTGTGTGTGTGTGTGTGTGTGTGTGTGTGTTGACCTAGGACGGCCAAAGCCTTGTGAGCAGCTGTGGTGGACGGAAGTTGAAAGAAGCTTCATGTCTGTACGTCTCCGTTTGTGTTTGCTCCACATCATCGCTTGACAACCATTGGTAGTTTGTTTACTTGCCCCGTAACTTATAGGCTCGGCATAAGATGGCGACATAATAGGTTATTGACTATTAAAAAATTACTGCTGGAAACGGCTCAATCGATTAAAACCCTTCAAGCCAGCACCCCAGTATGACAGAAAACTGACTAAAACAAGTAAAATATAAAAGATAGATGTATATATATATACACATATATGCACACACACACAAACACATATACACTAGCGTTTAAACACAAACGCATAAGCACCAACACAAATTTTTTTGCATCTCGCATGTCTCATGTTCAGTTAGCTGTTGGCACTCCGTCGCTTACGACGCCGAGGGTTCCAGTTGGTCTGATCAACTAAACAGCCTGCTCGATACAGTGTGACAAGGCTGTCCCTTTGAATTACAGGCACAACCGAAATAGGAAGTAAGAGTGAGAGAAAGTTATGGTGGAAGAGTACAGCAGGGTTCACCACCACCCCCTCCCGGAGCATCGTGGAGCTTTAGGTGTTTTCGCTCTATAAACACTCACAACGCCCGTTCTGGGAATCGAAACCGCGATCCTATGACCGCGAGTCCGCTGCCCTAACCACTGGGCCATTGCGCCTTCACGTTCTGTTAGCATAGAGAGGAATAATCAATTCAAATAGGTCGGCAAAATTTGTATTATATATATATATATATATATATATACACATACATACACACATGTATATATATATATATATATATATATATATATATATATATATATATATATATATATATATATATATATATATATATATATATCCACACATATATATATACTGGTATGGCGCGCGGACCTCTACAATCCCGAAGCTTACCGCCAACTTCAAGACACCTCCTTCTACTGCCCTCTGCCCTCTGCCCCCACGCCCAGTTACCAACAGACTGTGTCCTCCACTATCCATGACCTCATCTCCTCCTCCCGTCTCCCCGCCATTGCCTCCAACCTCATTGTCCGCACCCCCGCACTCCCATCAATTACATCCACCCCCCCCCAAATCCACAAACCTAGCAACCCTGGCCGCCCCATCGTCTCTGCCTGTAACTGCCCCACCGAGCTTATCTCCAAATACCTAGACCATGTCCTTAGGCCTCCTAGTGGAATCTCTCCCTTCTCACATCCATGACACCAACCACGCGCTTCGTTTGTTCAACTCTTTCTCCTTCCTTCCTGGCCCTTCTAAGCTTCTTTTCACCCTCGACAACCAGAGCCTCTACACGGTGATCCCTCACGACGAGGGGCTGCGTGCACTTAAACATTTCCTTGACCTCCGACCCAACCCACAACCCGACACCTCCACGCTTGTTCGTCTGGGCGAACTTGTCCTTTCACTCAACTGCTTCTCGTTCGCGGGCGATTTCTACCAGCGGTGTCAGGAGTGGCCATGGGAACGAGAATAGGCCCCAACTATGCGAACCTGTTCGTTGGCTATGTTGAGGCCCAAATATTCTCAAGTTTTACTGGTCCCACTCCCGAACTATATGGTCGTTATATTGACGACTGTATCGGCGCAACCTCACTCTCCCACGAACATCTAGGCTCCTTCCTCTCTTTTGTCAAATCTTTCCGTCACTCCACTCTTACGACCTCCA
>NC_142936.1:76221931-76249431 GCF_046866305.1 Octopus bimaculoides | reverse complement strand
TATCTATCTATCTATCTATCTATCTGTCTATCTATTTATCTATCTATTTATCTATCTATATGTGTGTTTGTGTGCTTGTGTGTGTGTGTGTCTGTGTGTGTATGCGTATATATGTGTATGTGTGTGTGAGCCAATATACATACAATATACATATATATATGTATAATATATATATGTGAATATATATATATATATATATATATATATATATATATATATATATATATATATATATATATATATATATATATATATATATATATGCATATATATCTATATATATATATATGCATATATATCTATATATATTATATACCTGTGTATTTATATACACACACAAACACATATATATATACATACATATGCATATATATATATATATATATATATATATATATATATATATATATATATATATGTATATATAAGTACTGCGTGTACACGTTTGTATACGTGTGTCTGTACACGCAAGCACACACAGACACACACACACGCATACACGCACACACAAGCACATAAACATATGTACCTTATCTGCGCCTACATATAATCATCATAATAAATATATTTCGGGACGTCGAAACCAATACATCCACCACCAGCCTCCTCCACGAACACGCCCTCTAAAATCCCATATATAAGTCATCACCATCCGCTCCATTGCACCAACTGGTATAGATATATTTCCGGTGTTTCTATCAAAGTCCTTTTCTCAAGTTACCTTATATCAGGAGCTATTAATCTGTATGTTACTATGACTTATATAAGCAGTTGTTATTACATTGATTATGAAACTATACTCGCGCGAGGTGATTGTAATTACACACACACACAGACTCACACATACACACACGCACGCACACACACGCACGCACGCACACACACGCACACACACATGCACTCACAAATACATACATACATACATACATACATATATATATATATATATATATATATATATATATATATATATATATATATATATAATAGTTTATATATATATATTAATATTATCTCAGTTTAAAAAAACCTTTGACAATGTAAATATGCTAATAGTTACCATGGGTAGCAAAAATTACGCAAAAAAACAGGATATCACACCCGTTTTATAGGTAGAGATACCAAGTTGAAGTGATACATTTTGAGTAGATATGAATAATAACACTATATGGAGCAAAACGCATATAAATAATGAAATTAAAGGAACTTTTATTTATATGCGTTTTGGTCCATTTATTGTTATCATTCATATATATATATATATATATATATATATATATATATATATATATATATATATATATATATATGCGGTGTTCATAAATTGACTTTACAACTTGAAAAATTCAGGAAAAGAAGAAAATGAAAAGTAAGGATAACTCTACAGAGTTAATTGGAAAACATATGCAAATAAATATAGGTTTATTAAAAATATCAGAACTCTTCCATGTGGGCTTCGTTAGGTGCACGCGACCTTCTGAGTGGATAGTTCCTATTTTTTTCTGAAGTTTTCAAATTATAAACGAACTTTACAGATACTCTCTATATGTATGTATGTATGTATGTATGTATGAATATACATACATATACATATATATACATATACACACATACATATATTTATATACACACACATAATATATACATGTACACACACATATATATATCTGTGTATATATGCACATACACACTCGCATACACACACACACACAGCCATATATATATGTCTGTGTTTCTCTGTGTTTCTGTGTTTGTATGATTGTGTATATATATATATATATATGTACTTTATTTAAAAGCAGCAGAAATATAACAAAAAAATCGTTACTCTGAGTTTCACGTTCCCGTTCATCGGACAGTTTTGTTAAACAAAACTGTCCGATGAACGGGAACGTGAAACTCAGAGTAACGGTTTTTTTGTTATATTTCTGCTGCTTTTAAATAAAGCATATTACTCTACCTCTGGTATTTGAGTACTCTTTTTTCCACCTTGTTGCACATTGCATGTGCTTACTCCGGTATATATATATATATATATCATCGTTGTTATTAAGAATAATGATAATAATAATAATGATGATGATGACGATGATGATGATAATGATGATGATGACGATGATGATGATGATGATGATGATGATGATGATGATGATGATGATGATAATTATAATAATAAAGCCGCCAGCAAGCTTAGCCAAAATAGATAAAATGTACATAAAAATGAGGGTACTAAAATACCAGCTTTGCTAGAAAGAGGAGTCAACGTTCCAAAGTCACAAATCTCTCACTATAAAGAAACACGCACAGTTAATGTAGCGAATATAAGAAAAATAGGCCTTACGTTTGAAAAACCACAAAGAAAAGTACAGACATCTTAGCATAAAATAATTGATCCTAAGTACTATATATATATATATATATATATATATATATATATATACATATATATATCCTAAGAACTATATATATATATATATATATATATTCATATACATCTACACACACACACACACACACACACACACACACACACACACACACACACACACACACACACACACACACACACACACATGTGCTATTAGCACAAAAGGTAAAATTAATTGATACTGAGATGTTTATTATGTCTGTACTTCTCTTTGAGGTTTTGCAAAAGTAAGAGCTATTTTTCTTATATTCGCGCGTGTTTGTTTATAATGAGGTATTATATGTATATAATGTATGTATATATAATGAGGAAAGATATATATATATATATATATATATATTGTTGTACTTGGGGATGGTCATATTGCCAGTTTAGCCAATAAAAACACACGCACTGTATATTTGGTGTTAATTTTTTTTTTTTTTTTTTTTTCAGCTTTATATTACATTAATCTTAATCTTAATCTTATTTCGGCCAGAGTTCTTTCGTCACACTTCTGTGACCTCATCAGTGGTCCTTTGTTTCCTTCTTTCTTATGTGTGTCTCACCTTGCTAACTATCAGCCGGCTGATAGTTAGCAAGGTGAGACACACATAAGAAAGAAGGAAACAAAGGACCACTGATGAGGTCACAGAAGTGTGACGAAAGAACTCTGGCCGAAATAAGATTAAGATTAAGATTAATGTAATATAAAGCTGAAAAAAAAAAAAAAAAAAAAAAAAATTAACACCAAATATACAGTGCGTGTGTTTTTATTGGCTAAACTGGCAATATGACCATCCCCAAGTACAACAACATCTGTTTCAACACACGATTTCACATAAAAAATCTTGCAAAACAAATATATATATATATATATATATATATATATATATATATATATATATATATGTATGTGTGTGTGTATATGTATGCATAAGTATACTTATATAAATACACACAAGCATACATATACATATATATACGACGGGCTTCTTTCAGTTTCCGTCTACCAAATCCACTCACAAGGCTTTGGTCGGCCCGAAGCTATAGTAGAAGATACTTGCCCAAGGTGCCAAGCAGTGGGACTTCACCCGGAACCATGTGGTTGGTAAGCAAGCTACTTACCACACAGCTACTCCTACGCCTACGTTTAATATATATATATATATATATATATATATATATATATACATACATACATACATACATACATACATATATATATATATATATATATATATATATATATATATATATATATATATATATATATATATATGTAAATATATAAAAACAAAAAGATAAAGAGAGCAAAGGTAAGGTTGGATAAGTATTTTATGGATAGAATCTTACAGCTGTTTCTGGGAAGATCCAGTACTTCCCTCAACTCCTAAACCCCCCTCAACATTATATATATATATATATATATATATATATATATATATATATATATATATATATATATATATATATAGATGTGCTTGTATATATATATATTTATATATGGAAATAAGTAATAAGTATATCTTTATATAAGTTTGTGTCTGCGCGTGTGTGTTTTCCTTAATTGTTTATGCGTTTGTGCATGTCTTTCCATCTAACGTAACCCACATCTAAAATGTCACAATCATTAAATATCAGAAACGTGTTAGTGTTGTTTTTTCCAGTTCCTTTCTCTTATTTCTTCTCCAAAATACCCCCATCCACCCTCAGAAGAGCTGAATTCTCAATTTATGGTCAGAGATACGTATAACCTTATTCTTAATCTTGCAGTTATCTTCTTCATAACACACAGCTTTACACACAACACTTTATAGAACATAAAAGCTTCATTCCGAAATAACACACCTCGCACCCGAAGAAAACTTTTAAATAAATGCTGTAAACAAACTGTTGTGAATCAATAAACAAATTGATAACTTACGTGGTAGGAACCTATTTCAAAGCTTCATAACACTCGTAAAATTAAGGAAGGAAAAAAAAAAAAAATTAATCCGTAAAGTACGTTTGATATGTTCGTTGTTTTACATTGTCTGTATACCAGGGATGTAAACAAATTTCTGGCTGCTGAGATCATAAATCTCATTCCTGAATCTTTCTTCTTAAATTACTAATGGGTAGCAATACATAAAATAAAAAGGAAATAATGATAAAAAGAAAAAAGGTGTCAGTCAATGACACTATTCGTTACGTCATTTTTGATCACAGAAACTATATTTCTGGTCAGTGTTGACCCTATTTTATTTACTGTTTATTATTAGATAATGATACGTTCTTTAGCAATCAAGGTAAATTAGTTTATATTGCTGTTGATTGTGCTATTAATAATCGAACTTACTACATGTACGTTTAGGTACATATGTTATTGCACTACATTTTTTTCTGTATCCAGGCTAATTTCTGTGAATTGGGTGCTAGTACTTAATTATACATAGTTTGTCTTTAAAGTATGATTTATATATTTTCAGTTCGTCTACATATCAGGTGAGAAATTAGCGGAATCATTAGAGCGTCGTACAGAATACATTGCATTATCTACCCAGTTGAGTTCAACTCCTGCTTGGACACATCATTGCTTTTTATTCTTCCAAAATCGATAAATAAAACGCCAATCTTTTGCTATCCTTCAACTCTAACTCTCTCTCTCTCTCTCTGTCTATTTACCGATCTAATTAAGTATTTACTTTCATCTGTCGAAATTCGTTACGTTTCTCCGTGTGATGCTCTTGGTGTGATGTCTCTTTGACTAAAATCGGGGACGGGTTGAGTAAGGTGATAATAATCTCTTCTCATATAAAAACTGCTATTGAAAAATTACTTTACTGAATTGTTCCTTGTTTTTTCATGCTCGTAATTCCAAGAGTAGTGTATTACCGGACGTCCACTCTGTGACTCTTGCAATACTCCAGGGTTGTGATAATGAAACAATGTTCATATGTCTGTCGTTGTGCTAAACTGTCTGGCGGTTTTTGACAAACATGCATCGCAATCGAAATCTGAACGTAACAAAAACATAAACTAACTCACTTATTTAGATGCTTATGACTGTGAAAGTACTATGTGCATCTCCCTGTTAAATGTTTTCATTATAGACTCGAACCTGTGACGACCTCTAATCACCATTCTGATAACTGTATCAATGATCACCCGGATTAAGAACGAATCATGTAAATTCAGCTATAGCAGAGTCGTTTCACTTCTACCAATTTCACTCCTATCAATTTCAATCCAATGAAAATTTGATGCTAATTGTTGCATCCTTGGTGACACTATCTTTTTCATTTTCAATCAGTGTGTTAAGGACAACAAGATCATTTTCAAACGTGGAAGCGTGGGATTGGAAGGAGATTTCGTTGCTATTTCTAGGGTGTATATGTGCAAGTAACCTTGTTGGCTTAACCTCTTCTATTGGTCAATGAATTAAAGCAAGGATTATGATATTTGCACGCCATATACGATAACTGCTATTTTAGTAATCTTTTTTTGTAACTATTTTAATAATTTTGATTATGTTTGCAAGTATTATTCAGTTAAACGTTGACCAACTAAAACGTTGAGCAATTTCGAAACAGACAAAACGGTAACAACAGCATAACATTTCTTGATGATACATGTTTTTAATTCTCTGTCACTTATTTCATAATTTCATTTCGCTAAATCTGAAACAGTGAACTTCCATTCTAAACCAGCCCAGTTAACGTTAAAATTGTTTACACTAACCAAACGCCAAGATAGTAATGAACCTTATCTTTTCACGATAGGATTCACCGGAGTTGTATAATTAATGAAAACTTTGCTGTTTTTTTTAAGCAAATAACTCAGTGAAATGTGAGTTTCTCTAACATGAAATTTTTTAATGTGGCTGGTTACAAAATCCAATGGTTTATAGAACGTAGAAACAATACCAGCAACAGTTCCACCATCACGACCAGTCTCATCACCTTCAGCAGCATCATTATCACCGCTGCCAATCATCACCGATGCCAATCACCGCCGCCGCCGACAACAACAACAACAACAACAACAACAACAACAACAACAACCACCACCACCACCGCCGCCTCTACCGCTACCGCCGCCACCGCTACCGCCGCCACCGCCACCGCCGCCGCCACCGCCGCCGCCGCCACCACCACCACCACCACCACAACAACAACAACAACAACAACAACCATCGCCGCCGCCGACACTGTCGCTCACCAACACCAGCCTCACCTCTACATTTTTACTTGGTGGAGAGCAACTATATGTATATATATAAGCGTACACATACATACATACATACATACATACATACATACATACATACGTATACACACATATAAATATACATACATATATAAATATGTATGTATGTATGTATATATATATATATATATATATATATATATATATATATATATATATGTATGTATATATATATATATATATATATATATATATATATATATATGTATTAGTACATGTATGCGTGTATATCGTTTTTCCTTGTTTACAAACTCCTCGCCCCCCACAACGGTTTTGGCTTAAAGATCTCTCAGAATTCTTTCTATTTCCCTCTTGATCTGATCGTCGTTCCTTTCACCTACTAATGTTACCACGTCCGTTACTTCGTCTCTCTTATTCTTCAGTTACACAAAACCATTTTCCCTCACTCTAGCTATTCCCTAACTATTCTTCCGATAATATTTTCCTCTTCTTTCTTTCATGTGGTATAATTACTTCCCACTCTCTGAACTAATAGTATTACCAGAAATAGAGAACTACTCTATTCGTTTGCACTAGATTTTCATGTCGTATCCTGTCGACGCATGTTTGTGAGTGTATTTGTGTATACACAAATACATACATTAACAAGCAAACGGACAGTATTACCTTAATGTCTCTCACAACTTCGAAGCCTACTCAAGTATAACACACAGATTCAGAGTTGATAATGAAGTTAGGTGGAATGTTTGCCAAAATACATTCTTCGTCTTGCTCTCATTATACTACTACTCGTTGTTGTTGGCATTCCGTCGCTTACGACGTCGAGGGTTCCAGTTGATCCGATCAGCGAAACAGCCTGCTCGTGAAATTAACGTGCAAGTGGCTGAGCACTCCACAGACACGTGTACCCTTAATGTAGTTCTCGGGGATATTCAGCGTGACACAGTGTGGCAAGGCTGACCCTTTGAATTACAGGGAGAACCGAAACAGGAAGTAAGAGTGAGAGAAAGTTGTGGTGGAAGAGTACAGCAGGGTTCGCCACCATCCCCTGCCGGAGCCTCGTGGTGCTTTAGGTGTTTTCGCTCAATAAACACTCACAACGCCCGGTCTGGGAATCGAAACCGCGATCCTATGACCTCGAGTCTGCTGCTCTAACAACTAGGCCATTGCGCCTCCACACTACTACCCATAACAAGGATTAATACTCTAATACTAGGACTAATACCTCATTACTCTAGTACTAATACTTCATTAGTCTTATCTTTTCCGTAATTGATTATATTTTATTTAAGTAAAAATGGCTTTGTATTTAGTCAAAAGGAATTAATTATTGACATGGGTGTTGTCCGTCATTAGTTATTGAATATATCTAAGAGTCCATCTCTTATGAACAGCAGCAGAAGATTCGGCAGTGCAAGCAACTGGAGAGTCGTTGCTACTTCCGCTTACAGTACATCTGAGCGATGGAGCCACGAAAGTGACGGTGTTTCATTGCAGCAAAGGCATGTGATACCCCTGCCACAGCAAAGAAAGTTTCGTCGTGTGTTTGTGGTTTGAAGAAGTTTGAGTTCTGACTTGCAACTACTGACTTGCGCTGATCTTCGATTATATTGCAGGACGGCTGCACAGGATGACCAAACTCACTCTCTTGTCTCAGACTTCCTGGACCAGCTATAAGGTGACCGAGATATTGAGAGTATTATCAGAGATAAAATGAGGTGACTAGATTGATCAATGTGTCTCAAATAGTGAGACACATAGAGCTAAGATACAAGTCACACAGCTAGATTTCGTTACTAGATTGCGTTTTTCTGTTCATTCAAATGTGGTTGGGTTGGTTCTCTTGGACTCATCTAGCCTTTGAAAACGTTATTTTTCACATTACGAGGTGTCCAAGGAGAATATTTGGCGAGACTGTTAGCTTAGTCGTCGACCACCCGACTATGTAACAGGTTACAATTGGGTTACATGTTTCCAGTAGTGTTCACGAGCGACTTGATATTGACTTAGGTAGAGATTTCGTTAAGTGTGTATATGTAATTTTGATACATCTTTATTAACTTCAGCTACAAAAGATTTTAATATCAATTATCATTTCCATCACCCTTCGGTTATTGAAGCAACTGGAGCAAACAGACCCTGCAGAGACGAAGCTGCTTCAGCATACAACAGTCGTTGAATTTCAGATTTAAATGTACATAATGTATGTACAGACTGCAAGATCCACCAGACGTATTATTGCAACTTCTTCGACAAAACACTCTCGATGGCATCGATTTCCGTCATAAAATATTGAAATGCAGCGCATCCTTCGTGATGACATCATTCGGTGCAGAAGAAGAGTTCACCCGACAAGGTCTCTTTTCAACTTTCAAAATCAGGGGTCAATACTATCATCGAGTGGGGAGCCTAAGACCTTTACCAGATTCAGAGCCGAAATATGTCCAGGTGTATTTTATGGGAGGTGACGAGGAAGAAGTTGACCAGAGGTGCAAACTGAACGTGTTGACAAACGTTTGATTGCAAAATTACGGACAATGCTTCATTCAACTCATAAGTTTGTGAATAGCTTGAAATGCGCTCTGGAGGGGATGGACGAGGCGCCTGACCTCAAAGTCGTCGTCACAGCTGACAAAAGATTAGCTGGCGAATATGCTCGGCGATTCAATGCACCGATTCGATGCACCTGCTAATAAATGAGGTGGCCATCATTATGGTTGGAGAACAGCACGGCGAACGAGACATCATTCTCAACCATTTATCATTTATTAAAAAAACACACCAGTCATTTTGAAAGTCCGGAAAATTTATTCATCTATGCACCCAACAGCAAAACCCAAAACATTGTGTATCACGAAGCCCTGCAAGACTGAAATTTTGGAATAAAGATGCCTCTCCCTCTGACAGCCTCTCTCGCCAGCCTACGACAACCTCTATCGCCAATCTCCGACAACCTCTCTCGTCAATCTCTGACAATCTCTCACACCAACCTCCGACAACGTTTCTCGCCAACCTCCGGCAACCTCTCTCGCCAACCTCCGACAACCACTATTGCCAACCTTCGACAATTTCTCTCGTCAACCTCCGACAATCTCTCCCTCCTCCAGTTGACAATTTTTTATGCTTTTTCGCGACGGAAAATACATCTTTTGTGACAGTTATAACGAAATTGCTTTCTTATAATATCAGAATAATAAGGCGTTTAAATACAACATCTTTACCCACTCCCTGGAGTTACCGGGTACACCAGCTAGTATATGTATATATATATATATATATATATATATATATATATATATATATATATATATATTCATTGGAATGTGTATAATCATCTTCCCTTCTAGTGTTGTCGGAACAATTCAACCCCATAGGAATTATTAAATACATCTTTCTAAAGTTAAGGATTGACCAAACTTTCTTTAGTTATACTAGCATAAACAACATTTCATTATTGTTGACTTCGAATGCGATTGTAACGAAAATATAACTTTTAGTACATTTTAGACATTAAGAATTATATGTTCCTATATACATACATGCACAAACATACATACACGAGTGCTCGTGCAATGCATAATGTACATTCGATTGCATTCAAGTAACTAAATTTGTGAGAAACCAACATTTTGTTACAAAGTTGTGTTACAGATAATTTAACATGTATTTCATAAAACAAATACATATTCATTCACTCACACACATGCACACACACACACATACGCTCACACACACACATACACACATACACACACACTTACACAAACGCCCACACACCTAAATGTGTATATACTTACACACACACACATATGTATATATGTGTTTGCGTGTTTGTGTGATCGAATGTGACAGTATATAGGAAAATAATTACTAATGAAAAAATAAAACTTTTGAATCATTACCTTAAAGATGTTTAATAATCCTGATATTTTAGTTAGAATAACTCTTCCCAAATGTACACGAAGACAAAATAAGGAGAGAAAATAATTTTCAGCTTAAGTTAGCCTCGTGGCGTTGTGTGAATAAATTTCAAAGATAGCGTGTTGAGTTGTAAAATTGTATAAACTTGGGTTATACAATTCATTTCCAAGTTACTTATGCGACTTTGATGCTGATATCAATGTCCATTTTCCCGTGGCTGTATGTGTTGCAGAGATTTTTGAAGGATATGCCCATGTGGGGAGATGTTTTTGTATTAGGATATAAAAGCTCCTGAACCATACGACCGGTATAGCAGATATTGCATTTAGTGAAATGGATCTCGCATGCGTGTATTGCGAATGGTGAAATTGGCCGCCATGTTTAAGTCTCTGTGTTCGAAAAATGTCCTTTCGTTAGTAATTTCAACAGGAGAGTTTCTGATTAAGTAAGCCAGTTTTATATCTACCCATTTACTGCTGATAGCCTTGTAGATTTAAAAATCAATTTCCAAATTATCAGAAGAGTCAAAATCATAACAAGTTAAAATAAGGAATCAGTTACATTTTGAACGGTAAAATCTTGGGGAGAATTTGTGGCAGATGCTGACTTTTTGTGTTAATGAAATCAGCCAATCAGTGTTGTTTAGATAATTCTACTATTAATAATACTGATTAAACTTTTTTCTTTTTAAATCAAAATGATTTGTTTACTCCTCAGATTTCAAATATTTCATTTTATGGCTTTGGTAACCACCGTTATCTCTATGTTATGGCATTTTTCCAGATTCTTTTTGACAAAGGAGGTATTTGTATAAATGTGTTATTTAATTCGAAAGTGTAGGGTACGGGTAGTGCTACCAATGTAAAATCTCCATATTTATGAGAAATATAATACGAAGGCAAATAAACACATGTGCACATTGCTGATGGGTTAGTAGGCTAACTTACAAATGTTGCTGCTGTGTTGGAGACGTTTACTAGAGAGTTGATAGGAAGTCACTGTAGAGAGCTGATAGGAAGTGATTGTAGGACGTCTGAAGAACTATGTTATGATATTGGTTTCAAATTTTGGCTCAAGGCCAGCAATTTCAGGAGCGGTGCAAGTCAATTACATCGACCCCAGTGTTCAACTGGTACTTATTTTATCGACTCAGAAAGGATGAAAGGTAAAGCTGACCTCGGCAGAGTTTGAACTCAAAACGTAAACACAGACAAAATGCCGTTAAGCATTTTGCCTGGCGTGCCCACGATTCTTCCAGCTGGCTGCTTAAAATGTCTGACTCATACTATAACATACAAGAAGGCGGTTAACCAGTAGAATCGTTAGCACATCGAGCAAAAACAGCTGCATTTCGTTAGTCTTTACATTTTGGGCTCAAATGCTGCCGGGGTCGACTTTGCCTTTCATTCCCTTGGAGGACGATAAAATAATTATCAGTTAAACACAGGGGTCGATGCAATCTATCTAACTTCTCTCCCGAAATTGCCAGCCTTGTGCCAACATTTGAAACCAATAATATAACATACACGAAGATGGTGAGCCGGCAGAGTATTTTCAATATTGCCTCACGATTCGCTAGAATATCGCACACGTGATCAACAAAATCCGACCAATCTTTATTTAAAAAATTAATTGAAATAAAAGACAGCGTGTTTCAACAAAAATATTTCAACAAAAATCCGATCAATCTTTATTTTAAAAATTAACTGAAATAAAAGACAGCGTGTTTCAACTAAAATATTTCAACAAAAATATTTCTCCCCTGAAAATTGCTAGCCTTGTTCTAAACCAATATTATCTAGACGCTCTCTAGTAAAAGATGTTGGGGAGACGTTGAATGTTACCATGCATTGGAAGTTTTAGTTTTGCCAGTTTTATCATATGTAATCAATATTAGACCTGGGAAGTACTGGGGATTTGTAGTGCAGAAATAAACCCTTGCAGGCAGTTTTCTGCTAAACATTGATTTTGAAGATCACCTTCTCTGTGATTTGAACTGAAAATGGAGCAGAGTGAGATGGGGGAGAGATAAAGAGAAGGAGGGAATAACAGAGCGAGAAGGAACGAGACAGAAAAAGAGAGATAAAGAGATTTGATGTGTCGTCAGGATATACTATTTCGAAATTTATGTGTTCACCCCTTATTGTTGGATATATTGCATATATTAATTGCCTCTTCACAAGGAAAGCTCAGCACCAGAATGTGATATAGGTATTTGGAAAAAGTGCGGGAATAATGGATGTTAGCGCATTGCTTTCTAGCTTGTCCATATTTAATGACAGGTAAACTTGATAGGTTGGGCCCATCCGTGTGGTGTGTGTGTGTGTGTGTGTGTGTGTGTGTGTGTGTGTTGTGTGTATGTGTGTGTTGTGTGTGTGTGTGTGTGTGTGTGTATGTATGTATGTGTATGTGTGTAAATATGAATGTGATCAACTGTTTGAATACAGGTGTACCTGCTTTGCATTTAGCTTTCAAGCAATGCATTTACATGATTACGACGGTAAGCGATTTGTGGACTAGATTTTACCATAGACTGAATATTAATTTAAACCCGTAAAGTTGTTTAGGATACGTTTATAAATAACACTATATATGTACATTAGTCAACTGCGTTTTGTTAGAACTGATAGATATGTCAGTATGTTTGCATTCCTTTTTGTAATATCTTTGGTAGCATTTAAGACGAAAATGACGTCTTACAATTTTCGTTGACAAAAAGAATATGCTAATTATTAACCCAGTAAAGGAATTTAAAATACAGGATATAAGAAAAACTACACCGATTTCATTCAATTTTGGAAAGAAGCTAAATATCCATGTTAAGCCCATTAAAAGGCTTAGCTTAAAATAAACCTTAAATTTCGTCTTATTCTTTACTTCCAGATATTTAGAGGAGTTTTTACTTGCTAAATAGAGACCTCTGGCAGTGAGTATGAAAGAACATATATTAAGTAACAAAATTATTATTACGGGCGCTGCAAAGAGCCACAATCGAGATTTTATATTTGTAATCCAACAAAAAAATCCTTTTCCATATTCTGGAGAAAGTCCATGGTTCCCGGGTGCATATTGAAATATGAGTGACACTGTCACAATTATAAGGGGACATATCCAAGCATATAAAGAATAGTAGACAAGTCTCTTTGTATCTTTTTCTGTACTTCGAAGCGGTGTAAATCCTGAAAAAGTGTACCAGGCATCAAATGACATGACATTCATCCAGAAGAAAGCCGCCAGGAAAAAATAATGCATCATAATAGCTATTGTTGAACACAAGGAACTTGATGTAACTTGTGGTGAGATAAGTAGCAGGAGTTCTGCTGTAAACAATGATACTAAAAGACTAATGAGAAGTTTACCTGGTAATGTAAGGAGATCAGGTATACAAAAATAAACTATGATAGTAATGAATAGAGCAGGAATAGAAGTCACTAATCCTACTAATGTGATATAGCTTGCAAAAGTATAATATTTTCCCATCACCTCTGTTCTGTTATTTACACAAATACTTATGCCTTGTGGATCTTGAATGAATGCTGATTGGTTGAGCAGAATGTGGGAAGCATTTAGATAAAGATACCCATCACTGGTGATGTAATATTCAGATTTTTCCAGTCTTTTAGCTGTACAATTTAATATAGAATTATAGTAAACTTGCCGACATTGTTTCATTTTTTCATCGTAAATAAATCCTTGTGAACAAGAGGGTAGTTTTTTCGAATAAAGTTTATGTTGCCCATTATTTGAAACTTCAAAATTATTATTATTATAGTTAAATATTATTGTTAGAGGATATTGTTGTCTGGGCGTTCCATATGAAATATTTCCATAGATAGATGCATTACAGAGAATATCGTTAATATGAATACCGTTGCAGATGGCGCAGTGAGTGTTCCTAAAAGTAGTTCCATTTGATTCCACAATAGCCATTGGCCCAAACATACACGAAGAAACTAAAGAAGTATTGGTAACGTTTGGAGGACATTTTGCAACGTAATGAATACATTGGTATTTGTAATCTGTATAGTCTGATGGCGCTTCAAACAATACTTGACAGTGATTCTGTATCTGTCTGTCAGGGAAGAGAGAGAAATCTATATCCATCACCTGATTACATTTGTAGTGAACTGTCCATAATATGTATTCCTCTCCGTTACACAGAGCACAGAACAAATTCCTGTAAAGTCTTTTAGTTTGTTTTCCAAAAGCAGGTATGTTGTATAATTGATCATTCTCATCTGGTGCTTCACAGTAGGTAATGTGTTCTGTAAATGAATGGTCGCTTGGACAGCGGTCAAACATGAAATAACTGTTAGCATCAATTTTCCTGCAACTGTAATCTGTTGACAATGTTCTTTGGTTTATAATAGTTTGATTTACCGAATGTGAGCAACATTCATTATACAGGTAACAATAATTGTTACACGAACAACTGATACACATTGTTGGATTACATTCGGGATTGTTTGTAAAACAACTTGACTGTTGAATAACTTCGTCGCCAAGAGCTATCAGAAAAATGATTAGTAGATTCTTGGAGTACTGGAACATTTTGAATTCCGGTGTGAGAACTTTGTCCTTGAGTTAGTGTTTTTATATTTTCGATAATAAAATATTGTTTCTTAAATAGGTAGACAGTTTTTCCCTTGAAGCAATCAACTGTTGTATATCTGAAAATAAAGAAGGTATATATTAAGATAATATTTAGAAAATACCATGATGCAGAACATAACCAGTATATTAATATTGATAATACAATATCCTAACCCAAAGCAGCTTCAAATAATCATTCTCAAAAATATTGCTTTTTTGTTTCTAATATGACCTTTGCAAAGGTAAGAAAGGTAAGTCAGAAAAATGTCATGTAATTGGTAATTGGAAATTATCGAATTCCATAAGTTTTGTAAAGGTAACAGTAACGTATATGCAAAATGGAGACCATAAGATTAAAATGACATGGGATTATCATGTGTCTATCTCTTGCTCTACAAATTAAGATATTAAATGCTTATATAACATTTTCATTAATAAAGAGCTCAGAGCATTAAAGACAAATACTAAATTTGAAATGGCATTTAGCTGCATTTAGTTTGGTTGGCTATTGATATTCTAATACCATACATAATGACAACTGTATTGGCAGTAGCATTAAACAAATATAACTCAATATGTAAACATGTAAACACACACACACACACACACACACACACACACACACACACACACACACACACACACACACACACACACACATATATATATATGTATATATATATATATATATATATATATATATATATATATATTTACTTTATGCATGGATTAAAATTTTTTAGAACTTCTGACATCTCTTCTCTATCTTTAATAGTTTATTGAGTTTATATACCTCGACTATGTTCTTGCCCCCTAGCAGCTTCCATCCCACATCCACAGCATAAACCATGCTCTTCGTCTCTTTAACTCATTCTCCTTCCCTTCTGGCTCCTCTAAATTTCTTTCCACTCTTGATATCAAAACTTTATATGCAGTGATCCCAGACAACGAAGGACTACCTACACTGAAATACTTTCTAGACCTTCGACCTGACCCCCAATCTGGCACCTTCACAATTCTTCGTCTGGCCTATCAGCAAATTCTATCAGTAAATTCTGACTCATATGGTAGACCAGGTTCTCCAGCTTGTTTATAGTACTTTGTTTAGGAGATAGAAATATCTGAAGAAAAAAACCTGAGATGTGTTGTTCTTGGTATTGTGACACATATATGCACCATATACCTGCTATCATCACTTCCAGAATATGTGGCTCTTTCTACACAAGATTTCAACGGTAAAATCAAATCATGTGTGGGTTTTATTCATTCAGTACTGCGCAGTCCCAACTTGCAAAAACAAAAAGGCCTCTGGCGAGTGAGTGAAAGCAGCAGGGAGAGGTAAAGAGGTAAAGGAGAATACTGGAAGACTCTTGTTAGATCTCTACGCAGTTGGTGACCATTGGGTTATGGCCGTTCCAGCACAGAACTTGTGAGTAACTTCGCTGTCCGTTTCCTCCAGTGGTAACAGAGTAGCTCTATGTAGACACAGCACAACTTTTCCTAACAGAGAGAGGGGGTGATAAAAGGAACCCTAAACATTGCGTACTCACCTTAAACATGACAACTCCCTGCAGCTGTCTGCTTATTCAGTAACGCAGTCGAAACATGAGGAAATCTAAGGATATTAACCTTGGTTATTGGAATACGACAGTCACCCAGCACCAGAACGAAAAATAGCACTGGTTGCCCTTGAACTAAAGGAATGCAATATTGACATAGCTGCACTCGGTAAAACTCGTTTTGCAGGACAGGATCATCATAATTGGAAGTTGAATACGTAATTTTCCAGGTGTGGAAGAAATGAGGACGAGCTTCGCTGCTCTGGTGTTGGTTTTGCCATCAAGACAGAAATAGTCAGATTCCTTCTTCTTCTACCCAAAGGTATTTCTGATCGTATTATGACACTAACGTTGGAATTTGATCATAAGACTGGTTCACAATTTCCCTGACATTCCTATACAGGTTGATGGGAAAAAGCTAAATTATGTGAACTGCATATCTTGGTAGTAAAGTAAATTCGAGTGCTTCCGTTGATGATAAAATCACCAACCGTGTTGCAAAGGCAACCAGCGCATTTGGAAAATTCCGTCATCGCCTATGGAATGAAAGGGGGATTAAACTTGACACCAAAATACAGGTCTATAAAGCTGCCATTTTTACTATTCTCTTGTATGGTTCAGAATCGTGGATACCCTATTGATGACACATTAGCCAACTCGACATCTTCCACAAGGGCTGTTTCAGTCTGCGGTTATTCACTAAATGACAGAGTTTCGAATGCCGACCTGTTCAGCAAGTATAAGATTGGTGGAGTCGAGAGTTTCTTTATGCAGTCGCAATTGCACTGGGCTGGCCATGTCATCAGAATGAATGACGAAAAAATACCCAAAGTCCACATGTATAGCCAGCCAGATAGCGGAATGTTGGTCGACCATGGCTCAGATATAGGGACAAACTGAAGAGTAATCTCTCAGCAGTGATGATAGCTCACAACAATTTTATGCGAACAGCCTCGGAGCGAACAAAATGGAGATCGTTGTGTCAAAATGGTATAAGAAACTTTGTTGCAACCGGCATTAACAGACTTAGGGTTGCAAGGCAAAGAAGAAAAGCACTGCAAATATACCACCTGAACTCACTTGTAATCTCAAACTTGCAGCATCTGTATATATATATGTAACAGGCAGATGAGTAATAAACGAAGTTTAGTTTTAGAATAGCTTTATGACATATTTCAACTTCTAAAGGCAAATTCACTGCAGTTACCATGGAGAAAGTTCTCCCTTAAGAAAAAGGTGCAGAAGCATCATATCTGCTCAGTATTCCCCCTTATTGAACTCCCACACACATTGCTGGTTTTTTAACCTCCCTCGGTAGGAGATATGGAAGAGAAATAACCAGAGTAGATTCTAAAGTCTAAGCTTCATCTTCTAACAAACAGCATCAGTGACTGAGTTGCGCTCGCGTACAACCTGCTCGGAGTAAATACAATGAGATACTCGCTATAAAATGATGAATAAACGAACTTTAGGCTCGTTAAAATATGTTTCTAACAGAATCTCAGTTGAAGATGACAGATTTCCTCTTCTTTGGCCTGTGCGATTCGCACAAATGAGTCTGATGTTCGACCTTGTATCCATGTGTGGTATTTTTATTTGGTGAATCTTTATAATACTATTGCAACAAAGCGTCTGCAATCCTTCATGTATGTTCATTGATGGGTAAGATACTCTAAGACGAAGTTGTATTAAATAATTATCTAAACCTAGCGGGGTGTTTTGCCTTGTAAAAGTATTTGTAGCATGCTCCTTCAATACAAGGAGTATACTGTGTGTAGTATTAATAATGAGGTTTGCTGCTTTGTTATGTATAGTACGACTCTGTGAATCTGTGAATTCCTGTTACTGACGTTAGCATGTCTAAAAGTGATTTTTTTCTTTAATAGTTGATCTCTGTCGTTTTTGTAGCTTAGTTACTCTGCCGAATATGTTTCGGTTCTTATAGCGTTTTTTTTCTCAACTTGTTTCCTGAATTATTTGTGTGTGTTGGAATTTTGTGAGTGTTTAAATTTTTTTATGTGTTGCTTTTTCGAGTTGGTGTTGATTGGTATTTTGGCGGTATTTGTGTGTGTGTGTATGCGTGTTCTCATATATATATATATATATATATATATATATATATATATATATATATATATATATATATATATATATATATATGTGTGTGTGTGTGTGTGTGTGTGTGTGTGTGTGTTCTTGTATATATATATATATATATATATATATATGTGTGTGTGTGTGTATTCATGTGTGTATGTGTGTTTTTGCCTGTGTGCATGTTATGTATGTTTGTTAGTGTGTGTATGCGAGATTAGCATTTGTGTTTGTGGGCGTGGAATGTCTGTGTGTTAGTTTTGCATGTGTGGTGCTTGTATGTCTGTAGGTGACTATGACATGTATGTGTAAGTTGATATGGAAAGTATGTTACAGATAAAGTATCTACAAATTTAGACAATGCGAGGAGGTAGAAGTTTGCAGGGAAGAGAAACTCCTGTTCCCTTTCTGTGGTGACGAGTGATCGGTGGCGATTCGATGAGCCAAACGCGATCGAAATTGACAGAGAGAATAGTGTGAGATGGGTGGCTCATTGTTGAGCTGAATATCTCGTATGTGCTCCGAGAAGCAGTCGCATAGACATCGACAAAACTGTTCGAAACGTAAAAAAGCAATAGACGAGGCTTGTAGAGGCTTAGCTAAAAGAAACAGTGATGACGATGGAGCTGATGGTGTCAGTGAGTAGCTGTAACGAGAAATGGTAGCTCAGGATTGGTTTGGGATAGGTGTGGTGGAGAAAGAGTTACTAAACAATAAGACACGGTTGTTCCTGCTACTTTTAAAGCAAAAGTGACTTTGGGAATAAGCGGCAAGTGGCAGAAAAGTCAAAAGGCGAAATAGGGTAGTACGTTTGAGGTTAAAGTAAAAGGATAACAAATTGGTATAGTAGAAGAGAAAGCGCTTTGTGGTAGGTCAGACTTGGTGAAAATCTGTGGCGGCTGGTAGTGGATGAAAAGACAAAGGAGGTTGGATTGGTGAACGTTTGTATTTATAGTCGGAGAGGAAATCGCTCGATGTATAAAGTAGAATACTCTTTACTCTTACTCTTTTACTTGTTTCAGTCATTTTTGACTGCGGCCATACTGGAGCACCGCCTTTTTAGTCGAGCAAATCGACCCCAGGAAGCCCTGTACTTATTCTTATTCTATCGGCCTCTTTTGCCGAACTGCTAAGTTACGGGTACGTAAACACACCACCATCGGTTGTCAAGCGATGTTGGGGGAGAAACACATACACACACATACACACACATACACATATATATACGCATATATACGACGGGCTTCTTTCAGTTTCCGTCTACCAAATCCACTCACAAGGCTTTGGTCGGCCCGGGGCTATAGTAGAAGACACTTGCCCAAGGTGCCATGCAGTGGGATTGAACCCGGAACCATGTGGTTGGTGAGCAAGCTACTTACCACACAGCCACTCCTGCACCTATATACATATTTTATTAGAAGGTGAGGTTTTTTTTTTCGTATTTTAACGTTTCCATGTTAATGACTACGGAAATGACACTGTTTCTTCAAACGAAAGAAAATTTATGCACAAAACTCTTAACTGCGCATCCCATAAGTATCTTGTTAACAATATTACTACAGCCTACATGAAAACCAACTCTAACTGTTACCATGCTAATAAATTTCCAACAACTTCAAAATGGGTTATGGAAAAGAACATTCAGCGCTACTTGAGTCATTTTATATCTATGCGCTACTTGAGTCATTTTATATCTATGCGCTACTTGAGTCATTTTATATCTATGCGCTACTTGAGTCATTTTATATCTAAGTGCTACTTGAGTCATTTTATATCTAAGTGCTACTTGAGTCATTTTATATCTAAGCGCTACTTGAGTCATTTTATATCTAAGTGCTTCATACATTATCATAAAACATGATGTAAACACTGAGTAATATATGCAGAAAAAGTAAGGAACGCAGGGTCCTTCAAATATTTAAAATTGTATGATAATTTCTACTAATAAACATGTTACTTCACCACTTTTTCTCGCTGTCGGATGGTTCAGCTATAAAGATAAAAGGGACAGTTTGAAAATTCATGTTGTTCGATATGGTAGAGTTCTAGCCATTCATTCTGTCATTAACTTTAGAACATAGAAGAGGCTTTAGTTAAATTAATAGAAAATATCCCCTTTGAGAGAGAGAGATAATGATGTAAATAAACATATAACAACGATTGAGCTTGATATATTAAATACCCCACTGATATATAAAATACCCCTGTGTGCGTGCGTGTATGCGCGTGTGTTTGCATAGGTGTATATAAGAAGCAAATTACTTTTAACAGTGAAACTCGAAGTCGATAAAACTATGACCAATAGCGCGTATTGAATATTAGGTTAAAAAGTACTTGGATGGTAACAAAAAAAAAACAAACAAAACAAATCAATGTCTGACCCACGCGCAAAACAATTCCTATATCACCTGCAGTTTCCAAAAGTCTTAGATTATAAACACCTCTCTCTCTCTCTCTTTCTTTCTCTCTCTCTCTCTCTCTCTCTCTCTCTCTCTCTCTATATATATATATATATATATATATATGTTTATATATATATATATATATATATATATATATATATATATATATATATATATATATATATATATATATATATATGCATATATATATATATATATATATATATATATATATATATATGTGTGTGTGTGTGTGTGTGTGTGTGTGTGTGTGTGTGTATATATATATATGAGAGTGTTAATTAATAAGGCATTAAAACAGAATGACACACCCCTGATACAATCATATGTATGTATGTATGTATGTATGTATGTATGTATGTATGCATGTATGTCTGTGTGTATTCGTCCATCCGTTGATCGTATGTCACTTTAACGTCTCTTTAAATTTCTTCAAACTGGTTTGCTAGCATTACGAGTCATCACCTGAACGGCATCTGTAAATGGGTAAAGGCGCTCAAGTCCTATAACCGCTTTTTGCCGGTGGCAGGAGGTCAGACTTTCTCATCATAATGCACACAACCGATAATGGTACCACAAGGTGTCTCCTTCGACACTCTACAATTCCTGACAGCCCACCACACAGGACGGTATTTACCTACCTGAAATGAATGAAAAGTACACGAACTACCTAAATGGTATCTGAAGCAAAACCCAGACAGCTACAACAAATTGAGTAAGTCTGTCAATTTAGTGATGTAACGACTCGGAAATCAGAAGCATGTGCACGCGCACGCACACACATACACACCCACACGTACAGCCTATCCCATATACACGCACTTATATATATGCACGCATACACGCACACACACACATACGTATGTGTATATATATATATATATATATATATATATATATATATATATATATATATATATATATATACATATATATATATATATATACATAAATGCGTGTATGTGTGCATATATATAAGTGCGTGTATATGGTATATATATATATATATATATATATATATATATATTTATATATATATATATATATATATATATATATATATATTTATATATATTTATATATATATATATATATATATATATATATAGAGAGAGAGAGAGAAATATATATACATACATATATATATATATATACATATATATACATACACGCATACTCATGCACACACAAGCGCTGACACACACGCGTGCGCACACACGCACACACACATACGTATGTGTGTGTGTGTGTGTATATATATATATATATATATATATATATATATATATATATATATATTCTTACGCCTACCTATTAAATTAACCTAAACCTTCACTTGAATCTCTTATAACGTCTCCAACTTTTGCAGATATCGAGGTTCAAATATATATTATAAAATGTATTTTTTATTTGTCTCCAAACGCAAAACACAGCAAGAGACGCGCCGAATGTACAAATAACAACCATGTATTCCGACAACTTTATTCTCAATCTGCCTCGTCTCCTCTACATGATATTATACATAGTATGTATTATAGAACGTAAAACTTCGTTTCTAAATTGTGCCCTCGAAGAAATTGTTAGAAATACAAGTTGTAATCAGACAATTACAAATTAGTAAACGATTTGGCAACTTACGTGACAGGAACATATTTCAAGTCCTCATGACACTCCTAAAAGTGGGAGAAGGAAGCTGTTCCGCCAACTACGTCTGGAATGTTACTTGCTGATTTCAATTGTATATCTTCCAGGACTGTAAACAGTTTCTGGCTGTTGAGATTGTAATTCCTGATTCTGAAAGTTTTTTCCTCAAGTTATTTATTTTATAGTAATGTATGAAATAAAATGAAGTGAAATATATAAAAAAAAAAAAAAGATTTAGCCAATGGGAGCTTATAACGTCATTAGAGTTCATTGAAGACGTATGCAATATTTGGTCTTGGTTTTACTCTATTTCATTTATTTTATATGCTTTTGGTTTCAATACAATCCCGTTAATCGTATGTCTCTTATAAAATAATAACGATGATACACTTACACCTATTACATTAATAGTAATATTGACAATCAAATTTACCTTCTGCATGCTCACATTTATTTTATTATGCTACAAAGTTTACTATTCAATAATTTGTGTTTTTAATAAAGTGGACGCTTTAACATATTTATTCAATTCACCTAAGATTTGTATATTTTCAATACTTCTAATATGAATACTCATCTAAATTGATCATTGTATGTTCTAACTCTCTATTTCAAAAACATTTGATAATCGGACGAGCAGTTTGTTAAAATTGTAATACTCAAGGGTTCTGACGAATATTCGCATGTCCCTGCTTTAAAACAATCAAGATAATCGTCATGGAAACACAGTAGAAACATGAACCAATTATTTATTGAAGTGACTTTGGCTGGAAGATATAGAGAGTTTGAGAGAAAAGTGCATTTTCATGTTAAATAATCCCATGACAAGTTCGAATCTACGACTAATATATAAAATAATTTTATCCAACTTCATCAGTTATCATACGGTTTAATAACAGATACTTTAGAAATGCAGTTTAGGTGTTGCTATTGTTTATCCAACACATCAACATCGATCAAATACAGATATGATCAGAGGGATGGCAGCCATGATAATTTTTCTTCGTTTTCTTTTTTATTTTAAGAAACCTTGTGTTTAGGACATTATGTACAACATTTAAGCTTGGAACGTATAATTTGAGCAAGATTTGACTGCTAATTCTAGCAATGTTAGAAGAAAATAGTGGCTTTTTGTGTTAACTCGGTTTCAGCAATTGTTCAGCTTATTTATCATGATAGCAATTTAATACAAACTTCCTGATGTATAAGAATTTTAATAATGTTTGCTTTTGATTGCAATTACTATTCTGTTAACTAATCCTTATTTTATACGGGAAGCACGCATCTAAATTTGTGCACATACTTTCTGTATGCGTGTGTGTGTGTGTGTGTGTGTGTGTGCGGTGTGTGTATATTTAAAGTAGATCTGTTTTGAACCGAAAGAGGGAAAGAGAGAGAAAGGGAGAGAGAAAGAGAAAGAGAGAGAGAGATAAAGAGAGAAATTGCTGACAGGATGAGGTATTAAACCCCGGTTCGCATACCATTGCATCGCTTTATTTTATAACTGATTAAAACATATGGTTTCACTGGAAAAGGTTTGAAGTAACTTGAGAATCGCATCCATCGCGATTTTGATCTGGAGAAAAAAGAGCAAAATCAAAACTGTTCATTACTCTTATATGCCTATTTCTTCTTTATTATGTAAAAATGCGCGGTCTAGTTAGGGTGGTTAACGTGTTCGGTTTGCCATCATAAGAGCTTAGGTTCAATTTTTGAACCGGACGACACGGTCTGACTTTGAGTAAGGTATTTCATTTTAAATTGCTCCAGTCTGTTCAATAGAAAATGTACACCAGCTGTGTGCTGATACATTTCTCTCTCTCTCTCTCTCTCTCTCTCTCTCTCACTCTCTCCCTCTCTCTCTCTCTCTCTCTCTCTCATACTAAATATGCTAATATTTCAAACAATAGGGAAGTATAGATGGTGTCTGTCTGCTCACGAGTACTCAGTCATTACGAGAGAGAGAGAGAGAGAGAGAGAGAGAGAGAGAGAACAACAAAGAAAATTACAAGAAGAAACCCCGAAGAAATATTTTAAAAAGGAAGTGGTATAAATCTGTTCATGGCATCTAGATCATGTCCCTTCAACAAGTTAAATGAAGAGTATTGTTAATGTTGATCTTAAATCTAGAAATGTCTATGTCTAGTGTGGCATACTGCAGTCCTTTGGGTTCCAGATATGACTTTCTTGCTTTGTGTTCGATTTAGACAAAAATGTCTACGTGTATGACAGAAGACTGGGGGTTGGCGTATTTATTTTTGAAGTCCCTTGCACCTCTGGTCAAGAGGTCAAGTATCTGGACTCTCAGAGTTAAAGTCATACGTGAGCATTTATGTTTTCTTTTCATAACAACAGCTGTAGAAAGCTTTCACAGAATGCCTATTGAATAGTTTCTAACATTTACAGCTATTGGGGAAATGTTTCTCTGCGAAGACTAGGAATTCTTTTCTCTTTGGTCATTAGTGATCTATTTTCTAGCGAACTTCTTTGCATTATCTATCGAGTGGACGATATCAAACTTTGCTCGAGACTTATCCTTTCAGTATGATAATATTCAATGACAGTGTAACTATTTGTCCAGCGTTGCAGTTCTGTATTCTATTATGAATATCTTTTACAGTGGCATACTAACAGAATCGTTGGTACGCCCCACAAATTACTTAACAACATTTCGTCCGTAAGTACTTTCCGAGTTTGAATTTCGTCGCGGGAAGATAAGGCGAAGAAGGAGGGGAAGGAGAAGAAAACGAAGGAGAAGAAGAAGAAGACGACTACGGGAGTGGTATGACCCTGTTGTAGAGGCTGTCTGTGGAATCTACTTTAATGGTCAAGTGACCTAAAAGTGACCTGTTGTGGTTGTTGCAGTAATGGTAGGTACTGCTCTAAATAAATTCATGGGTAGCGACTGTTCTTAACATATCTATCTTTTTTAATATTGGCGTGAAGTTTACATAGCCGTTAGGATATCCCGTGTTAACTCGTTGGGGATTCGAAAGAAGGTATCCTTTGCCTGAAATAAACTTGGGATACTGATGCCGAGACGTGACTCCTGATGGTGGCTATAATGATGGTGATGTCGAGGAGTCCTAAGATCCATAAACATAAAGCTGGAGTCTCCTGCTACATTTACAAATTTCTCTGCATGTAATGCATATTTTACAAGTCAGAATTGTAATGTGTCCTTTGCTTGCGGTCTATCCCTCGTTTGGAGAATTTACTATTTCCGAGGTTCCGCTAACTATGAAACTACTTCTGGGGTTTCGCTAACTATGAAACATATGTATCCTGGATTTTATCTTCACCATTTCCTAATTTTTGAATATATATATATATATATATATATATATATATATATATATATATATATATGTGTGTGTGTGTGTGTGTGTGTGTGTGTGTGTGTGTGTGTGTGTGTGTGTGTGTGTGTGTGTGCGTGCGTGTGTGTATGTGTGTGTGTGTGTGTGAGTGTGAGTGCGTGTATGTATACACACACACACACACACACACACACACACACACACACACATAATTCTTGATTTCTATATTTGAATCCTACCTCCTTATCATGTGCACATGGATCTAAACATTGTCTTACGATTCGTGGCATTACTTACACAGAGCTGTTAGTGCAAAAAACATGGATGTAGACCTTGACGTTTAAAAATGTGGACATGGAAACCAACTTAAGTTTAATATACGAGAAATACACAATATTTACGCTGCTTTCAATGACGAAGTGTTTACACTTATAGTTAATAGTAAAATCTGTCAGAAACCAAACTACGACTGATCTTTTGTGTGGATCATCGCCTTTGCATTATGTTCTTAATAAAACACTGATACAGTTCACCTAATTAACATTCAAATCGTTCAAATTAACTTATCCGTTATTCGGTGATTAAATGTGCATTAACACAAAAGACGCTTCAGAACTGTTGCGTAACTGAGGTAAGTAATTTTTCGCAGAGAAGTGTATTCTGCTGTACGACTAAAATACATAACATACATATAGGTTGACATTACAAGTCTGACTTGTAAAAGATACATTACATGCATAGAAATCTGTAAATGTAGCAGGAGACTCAAGCTATATGTTTATGGATCTTAGGACTCCTCGACATCACCATCATTATAGCCACCATCAGGAGTCACGACTCCACATCAGTATCTCAAGTTTATTTTGTTATCTAACATGTTTCAAGCTAAAAGCTATCATGTAAACATTGCCCCAATGCATTCCATCTGTTTATTCAAGTATCCAATGGGAAGTAAAAGTTAAGCAAATGTTAAACATCTTCTGTTGGTGTGTTTATGTGCACTCTTATAATGATGGACAACGTCCATAATATCAACATCACTGTAAATATTTTACTTACGCTTTAGAAGTTTACATTCGGTTTACAGCAGCAAATCATTTATTCAGAAAAAAAAACAACCTTAGAATAAATAGCAAACTAAGTATTGTTATTACTGCAAGAAAGCTGCCAGTCAGTAACGTTAAAAAATTAAGTTAAATGATAGTTTTGCTTAAACGATTTGAGATCTAAAAAAAAAAGCATTACGCGCGCACGCAAACACACAACTTCGCGCGCACATATTTATGCCCATATTGTCATCTAAATTCGTTCGTTTCTTTGCAGTCTTATG
>NC_142936.1:76104431-76216931 GCF_046866305.1 Octopus bimaculoides | reverse complement strand
AGAGAGAGAGAGAGAGAGAGAGAGAGAAAGAGAAATAAAGAAAGAAAGAGAAAGAATGAGAGAGAAAGAGGATGAGGGAAAGAGAGGAAAGATTAAGCAGAAATAACGGCAGGAGGAAAGGGAAAGAAAAGTGAAATATGAGTAAAGGGAGGGAGAAAAAAAGAAAGGAAGTGAAAAGGAAAAAATAGTAAAAAGAAATTAAGGAAAGATAGTAGACATTTGGCAAAGAAAATCGACTGAGAAACATCCGTTCATTTTATAAATACATCGTAATAGCATTTGTTGTTTTATGATTTTCAATAAAATATAAAACATAACATGTCTTCTCTGTTGTGATTAATTGTATATTGTAAAAGAGTGGAAATGGATAGTGTCTTGTCGCTCGTACTACCACACAATCACATCTAGGAGATAATGTTTATCCACGTATCTATGCATAAAATATACATACATCCTCAACCATACATAAATATGTACACATACACACATATGAGTAAATTAATGTAAATACGTAGATATATAAATACATACATACATACGTATGTACATAAATAGATATAACTCACTCTGGTGCAATGGTTAGCATGCAAATATGCATAAACACATATATACATGCTTATATAATATGGATTGTTTGTGAAACGGAAGTGCAAAATTGAGCTCCTGGTTGGAGAGAGTATTATTTGTTCTATGAAGAGTAGGTGAACGTGATGAGCTAGAAATTTTGCTTGATTTTATTCATGGTGTGTTACTGCAAAGAAAATGGCGGCTTCGGGCTACAACAGCCGAACATTGATGTGTTTTCCAGTTTTGCTAGTAATTCTTATATCGCCGGTTGATTGGTTACATAACTAACATCAAAGGCTGAGAAGTTTGTGCCTGACAGTTTTTGATATAAAAGATTCATACACATGTACACATACACTTATATAGATACATTTATATATTTGCATGTGTCGGAGTGATTAGTTCTCTATATAGATCTACGTTTTGCTGTGTGAATATTGAGAACCTGAATTTACTTAGTTGCACTAATAAGCGATGTATCAAATCAACTCGCGTTAATTAAAGACCGAAAATTTAATTTATATACAAGTTTTCAGTGTGCAATAACAGAGAACTATAATCATGTACATTTGTTGAATATGTTTTCTCAAATTTTGGTGAAATATGAAACTCTTTCAAATTTTATTTGGAATAGCTTTCATAGATTTTAAGGTGAAAATTCTGTGTAACAAGTTTTGTTGATAAAAGTGATATATTGATTATTAAACCGATATAGCGATTTATGTACTCGTTGTAAAATGTATTACATATATTTCACGCAACGGAGTAAATGTAAATGTCTATCTTGAGCCCATTAAAAAACTTAATTTAATCTAAACCTTAAAGTTCGCACTTTTATGTTCTGCAAGATGTTTTGATGAGTGTTCACTCAGTAAACAGAGATTTCTTGTGGTAAGAATGAAAGGCAAGAAATTAAGCATTAAAATTATTATTATTCGGACTACAATGAACCACAATCGTATATTTATATTTTTAATCCAACAAGAATATCCTTTTCCATAACCTGGAGAAAGCTCATGATTCCCAGACTTATTGAAATAGAAGTGACACTGTCACGATTATTTGTGGACGGATAGAAGTATACAAAAAGTAATAGATAAGTCGCTTTCTATGTTTTTCTGTACCTTGAAGTGGTGTAAGACCTGGGATTGTATAGTAGGCATTAAATGCTATGACGCTCATCCAAAAGAAAAACATAAGGGGAAAATAATGCTTCAGACAAGCTAATGATTTACACAGAAAAGTCGATGTAATTTGCAGTGGGATAAGAAACATGCCATACAACGTGCTGATAAAAGTCTTATAAGTAATTTACCTGGTAATGTAAGAAGTTCTGGTATAGACTGTAACAGAGTCTGCAAGCCCCACTAATTTAATATAGTTCGCCACAATATCAAAAATTACTGTCTTACCATTAACATTATTTACACAGATACTTAGGCCTCGAGGATCTCGAATGAATTCTGATTCGTTATGCTTCGTGTGAGGAGAATTTAAATAGAGAAATCTAAAATTAGTGAAATGATATTGGATTTCTTTTGGGCTTTTAGTTGTACAATTTAAGATGAAGCTAAAGTCTACTTGTCGACAGTTATTCTTCGGTTCATCGTAAAGAAATTCATGTGAACAAGATGACAATTCGTTCAAATATTCTTTTTCGTAATTTGCATTTAATATTTCTACTGTGTTATGATTATAATTAAATATTACTATTACGCTATACACCTTTCTATATGACTTTTCTATGGAGATCATTTCGTTGCAGTCAATATTATTAATGTCAGTACCATTACAGATGGCGAAGTGAATGTTATTAAAATTAGTTCCATTTGATCTCAGATTAGCCATTGCTCAAACATACAAGAAGAAACTAAAGATGTATTGGTAACTTTTCAGGGACAATTTGAAACATAATCTGTATATGGATATCTATTTTTTTATTGCCCACAAGGGGCTAAACATAGAGGGGACAAACAAGGACAGACAAAGGGATCAAGTCGATTACATCAACCCCAGTGCGTAACTGGTACTTATTTAATCGACCCCGAAAGGATGAAAGGAAAAGTCGACCTCGGTGGACTCAGAACGTAACGGCAGACGAAATACCGCTAAGCATTTCAACCAGCATGCTAACGATTCTGCCAGCTGCCCTCATCTGTATATGGATATTGACAACCTTTAAAGTTCAATGGCGCTCTAGTGGATTTATTAAAGTGATTATTTTTCAACATGTGAAGGAAGAGTGATAAATCAATATCCATTTTATGATTACATTTGTAGTGAACTGTCCATAATATGTATTCCTCTCCGTTACAAAGAGCACAGAACAAATTCCTGTAAAGTCTTTTAGTTCGTTTTCCCAAAGCGGGTATGTTGTATAATCGGTCATTCTCGTCCGGTGTTTCACAGTAAGTGACGTGTTTTTTAATTGAATGGTCGCTAGGACAGCGGTCAAATAGAAAATAGTTGTCTAATTCATCATCATCTGTTAGATTGATTTCCCAAAGAAGGTATGCTGCATAATTAGTCATTCTCGTCTGATGTTTGTAGTAAGTAACATGTTCTGTAACTGAATGGTTACATAATATATATATATATATATATATATATATATATATATATATATATATATATATATATATATGTGTATGTGTGTGTGTGTGTGCATGTAATCACCGGATGCTGTTTGAGTGAGCATTATACTGAGCTAAAACTTCCAAAGAGTGACGCAAACCCTATGTCCTACTTCGACCTCCTCGTGGTACCACCTGGATCTAAACCAACAGGAGGGGACGACTGCGGGTGTCTGGCGCAGTATAATCAGGCCGCTCCAAGGGGATGGGGCTTGTTATCCATGATCGGCACCCTATCAAGGAGAAGGACACTGCGATATAAAACCTACGACACGAGAATCTCTCTGTCATCGCCCCAGCTGACTGAGCCTCGGCAGATGAAAGGGCAGGGCAAGTTCTGCGCAGACTGCACTTCACTTAAAACTCCATCGCGCAGGTCGAAGGACCTGTCTGCGTCCACAACCACAATCACAACTCCCCAAGCCCTGTAACGATGGGAAGGGGACGAAAGATGTTAGTGGAAGCCGTAGCTCATAGCCTGCATGCAAGCGGTTCAGGACATTGGTCGCCTGGTGCTGACACTCAGGCGACAACATCACTAGGAAGCATCCCTAACGACCAAGCAGCCTTATCTAGGAAGAGCACTGCTTGCTCCACATGGAGAGGGGCCTAGAAAAGATGGCCTAAAGAAGGCTCGTCTCCTACACCACCAGTTAGGAAACCACTGCCAACGGGCATCTTCTTCAAGCGGTCGAATACGCACAATTACAAAAAGGAAAGACTCTACACACCCTTGAAATGTTGCCAAGGGTCTGAGGATAGGATCTCATGTCGGAACGTCGGGACTATTCTTGACTCAGGCGACACAGGGCGCCCAGAACGCCGATCTGCTCTCATTGTACATGAACTGTCCAGACTAGATATTGATATCGCAGCCCTTAGCGAAGTCCGGCTCCCAAAGGAAGGCAGCTTGAAAGAACATACTGCCGGATACACCCTATATTGGTCAGGTAGGCCCCCCCCATCAGAAAGATGCCGTTCAGGTGTCGGTGTCATTACCTCAAAGCTGGAAAGTCTACCAGGAGGTCATTCTGACGGCATTATCTCCATGCACCTCACTCTGAAAAACAAGCAGCATGCCATGATCTTCAGCGTTTACACTCTGACCCTCCAAGCAGACCCAACAGACAAGGACAAGTTCTACTCAAACCTGTGCAGACTCCTCCAGGGAATTCTCACCGACGATAAGGTCATAATCCTAGGAGATTTCAACTTCAGAGTGGGCGAAGATTCAGATACCTGGAAAGGAGTCCTCGGAAAGCATGAGTTTGGGAATTGCAACGACAACGGGCGACTCTTGCTTGAGTTTCACACCGAACATCAGCTTGTCATCACCAATATCCTCACTTCAAGCCCAAACCAACAAAAAAGACAGGACCGGCTAACAACAAGAAGATCAAAACTAGCGGGGTGCAGCTAAATAAAGTGAAAGTAAACTTCCAGGCAAGACTACAATCAAAGCTTGATGAATCCAATTGCCCCTCAGATCACTTTCCAGAAATCCTATAGGAACAACTGAAAACTGGCATCCTACAGACCTGCAGAAATCCTAGGCTTTACGAATAACAAAAAACAAAGATTGATTTGACGAAAACGATGTACCGATCCAGGAATTATTAAAGAAGAAGAAATCTGCCCACCAAGCACATCTGGCACAACTGTCCTGCCTTTAACTTTCTGTAGCGCAAACTCCGTAAAGTTCAGAATGAGTGGTGGACCAACATCTCACGGTGAACCCAACTGTGCGCTGACTCTGACGACTACAGAGCGATCTATGAAGCTCCAAAGGCAGTTTACGGCCCAACACATCAAGTCCAGAGTCCCTTGCGCAGCTCAGATGGCCAGGCCCTTTTCACAGACACAGCATCCATCCTCAACCGCTGGTCTGAATACTTTCAGGCCCTCTTCGGTGCGAAGCGAGTTGTCCAGGAAAACGCAAATCCTCCACATCCAACAACAACTTGTCAGAGTGAAGCTAGATGAGCCTCCAATCCTGGAAGAGACCAAAGTTGCCATAGGCCAGCTGAAGAGTAGAAAGGCAGCGGGAGTTGATGAGATATGGAAGCATGGGGGTCTTGTCATGCTAACCTTCACGAGCTCCTCGTTGCGTGCAAGGAATAGGATAAGCTGCCACAAGATCTCCCTGATGGTGTCATCCTTAAACTGTACAAAAACAAAGGGGAAAAGTCAGACTGCTCAAACTACTAGGGGACCACCATACTTTCCACTGCAGGAAAAGTTCTAGTAAGATTACTCCTCAACAAATTTTCTCTGTCCATTGTCGAAAACCATCTTCCAGAAAGCCAATGTGGTTTCAGAGCCAACAGGAGCACAACAGATATGGTTTTCGTTCTCAGACAGCTCCAAGAAAAGTGTCGGGAGCAAAATAAACCACTTTATGTAAAACTTGCCGATCTGACGAAAACGTTGGACATAGTGAGCAGGAAAAGTCTGTGGCAGATCCTAAACCGACTTGGCTGTCCCATAAAATTCCTAACAATGATCGCCCAACTTCACAAAGACCAACAAAGACAAGTCCGCCTGACTAGTGACATTTCAGAGCCATTCCTCATCAATTACGGCGTGAATCAGGGCTGTATCCTGGCACCAACTCTCTTCAACATCTTCTTCAGCATGATGCTCAAGCAGGCTACTGCAGACCTCGACGCTGAAGACGGCGTCTCCATCAGGCAGTTTGGATGATAGTCTTTTCAAAATCCGGCGCCTGCAGACCCACACCAAGACTCAAGAGCAACTGATCCAGAACTTCTTCTTTGCTAATGATGCCGCACTTGTCGCGCACACAGAAAGAGCCCTGCAGCGCATCACATCCTGCAACTCTTCTGGACGGTGAGTGCTACCATAATCATTGCCTTCAGTTCATCTTTGGTGTTATAAGGATTTTGTTGGTCTCTCACCCAACTGTGCTCCAGACATAATAATCAAGGGGGTTGCAGTCTGAGGAGTTACGTGGCCAGATGTAAGGGGTGATGTGGTCATAGAAATTGTCTGACAGCCATGATTGAGTTCTCCTGCTTTTGTGGCATGGTGCAGAGTCCTGTTGTCAGGGTTTTCCAGCAGCCACTCTCTTGACCTAGGGCAGCACTACCTCTTCCAGGCACTTGATGTAGTACTCCGTGTTAAGACTGAGGTCGTGTGGGAAGATGAATGGAGGGCTAACGTCACCATCACTTGTGATCAATCCAAACTGGATGTCTGATTTTTATCATTCTCGGTATATGTCTTGGGGACACGGCGAGTCAATGGTTGTTCTGTGTGTTCACCATCTGATCGTGACAGAATTTTTTCTCGTCTGAGAAAAACCAAAGTATGTTCGGTTGGAGGGGTTGCTTGAGTTTGCCTAAAAGCTTCAGAACTCTGCCTTTCCTATTGTCCTTGATGGCTTGGGATAAAAATCGACCCTTTCTCATCTTATATGAAGAATACTAAATGTCTTCATGCACTACCTGCCTAATAATAAACTCCCATATCGCTGGCGATGGACCTGACTGAGTTGGAGGGATCGTTGTTAATCATGGACTGGATCTCACCAACAAATTCAAGAGTTATTTTCCTATCAAAACAATCAGAGTGAGTTTTCCGAGCTACCGTACCTCAGAACTTACCATTAAACTCATCCAACTACTTCCGAATGTTGACACCCAAAAACTATGAAATGTTCGTGTTGGAGCTTCCTGCGCGAATGCCAAGCAGTACAGGATGCCGTTTCCAAATTTCTAACAGAGTGAATTGCGAAATGCATAGCGGTATTTCCTTTGCCTTTACGTTCTGAGTTCAAATCCCGACGAGATCGACTTTGCCTCTCATCCTTTCGGGGTCGATAAATTAAGTACTAGTTGCGTACTGGGGTCGATCTAATTGACTGGCCCCCTCCACAAATATTTCGGGCCTTGTGCCTAGAGTAGAAAAGATTATATATATATGGATAATCATAGTTGTTTCATCTTACCACTTTTGGATTAGAATTTCATTATTAGTGATGTTTATAAATCGTTAGTTCCCCCCTCTGGAGATTTGTCCATAAACTTGAACAACACGTCTGGATCTCGAATAGCAATGAAGTTATTCAGAATATATTTTATGCCATGAAAAACTCTAAATCTATTGCATGAATGTTTTTTGATTTAGAATTCAAGTCAACTGATTCAAACTTTTACATCATTTCCAGAAAGTATAAAAGGTGTTTTACATTATATATCTGAAAACATAATTCAATTTTATAATACCAAACGTAGAAAAAACATTTAGTATAATAGTTGCAAACTAATAACTACGAATTAGTTGATGTCATGGTAACTTACGTGATGGGAAAGTATTAAAGTATTTGAAAGTTTCTTGGTGCTCTTAAAAGTGGAAGGGAAATATTATTCAAGGAAATAAAACATACTGACATATAGTAATTGGTTGTAGTCCGTGTAACTCATAACTGCTGCGTCGTTTTTGCTGTCTTCGAAAAAATTTTTGCCATGCAAATTGTATATGAATACATTGAATAAATGGATTTAGACACTGAGGATTTGTCAGGTTAATCTTACACATTAATTTTTAACTCTTCTGGTACAAATTAGAATATAATTGTTCGTAATGTCACCAGATCTCTGGAAATAGTTAAGGTCAAACAATCATATAAATGATATGTTTTTCATCAAATAAGACAGAAGTTATTTGCACAATTTTATCAATAGAAATATTTATAATCTATGTTGCCATATGCACCTTCAGAATCATGTTATTGCAGCACACAATTCTTTCTCAATGCCAGTCTCTATGGAATGGCCATCTTTTCATAATTGCAAATATATTTTATGTGTAATTTTGTATATTTTATTTATTGCTCTAACGTAACGAATATGAGGTGCTCTTTGTGCTAGGTCGCTATTTCATGACATTTGATAATTGGACATGCATTTTAAGAAAGTTGTAATGCTCCAGGGTTACGGTAATAAGGCAAGGTTCTTTGGCTATTCCAGTATTTGCAGCAGTATGAAATTGTTATGATATTGTTATCTAATTAACCGACAAAACAACGCGACCATTATCAAAATATGAACTAATGACTTATTGAAATGGCTATGCCTGGGAGGAAATAGTATATTGCCACGTTAGATACTGCCTTGATGACATTAAAAACACATTGTATCATAACTTGATCAATTGTTATTCGTTTTTTAAAAGGAATCAATTATAAGGCTATTGGGTGAAGTACTTTACACATTCACATAAATTGATCACTGTGCACTGGATGAATGCCAGCAACTTTTAGCAGGGTCATGTCCCTACCCGGATGACAAGTGGACGAACGTTGTTATGTCTCAAGGAGCCGTTAAAAGGTAAGTTGGTATCAAACTTTTGACCTATAATATGTTCACCACTTATTTGGAAGTTTATGAGAGATGACTTGGCGGAAAAGTTATATAATCTGGAAGGTAACAAGATACTTCAAGAAGAACATAAATGATGCACGAAGCAAAATAGGCCCGAAAAAAAAAACACCCACTCGCTGTTTACATATTAGGACCAGGGACAAACCTGAATCAGATCAAAAACAATAGCGACCACAGCAACTAAAATATAGAAATAATAATCATGATTTTAATTTCAGTGACAAAATGGATAAGGATATATTTTCAAATATTGCTAAATTTGTGTTTTATTCTATTTTCATAAATATCTCACATTCTATTCAAGTTCAGTATGCATATTAACTCGAGTAATGTTAGAATATATATCACCATACATATACTTATAAATGTAAATTTCTCACTAATGCACAGATGGCGGTTTTACATTGTCGTGTCTCTGCTTTTTCCTATACTACACGCTTTCAAGGACCATATGGAGGGTAAATAAAAGAAGAGAAAGCTGCACACACACACACACACACACACACACACACACACACACACACACACGCACGCATTTATATATATATATATATATATACGAGGTGTTGTCATAAAGTAAAAAAAAAGCAAGTAATATTTAAAAATTTCTCATTTTGATTTAGTCTCCTTGAGAGTATTCACCTTGGGAGTCTACACACTTCTGCCAGCGTTCCTGCCACTCTTGGAAACATTTCTGGAAATCACTTTTTGGGATGCTATAGAGTTGTGCCTTCGAGTTTTGCTTAATGTCCTCTGTTACTCAAATCTTCTCACTTTGAGTGTTTTTCTGAGCTTTGGGAATGGCCAACAGTCACACGGAGCCAAATCTTGACGAGATATGCTTGGATCACATGAGCGGAATGAACTGACTGAACAGACTCTTGCCTGATTCCAACTTCGGCAACAATCTCCTAAATTGTTACATGACAGTTTCCATAGGCTATTTCTCGAATCATTTCGACGTTTCTGCTAGTCGATGGTCTGCCACAATGTGGCTCACTGTCAACTGAGGTGCGGCCATCTTTGAACTGGTTGTACCACTCCTTTATTTGTGTTTTTCCATAGCGTCATCTCCAAAGGCCTTCTGAATCTTCTCGATAGTTTGGGCTTGCGTATCACCAAGATTTTGGCAGAATTTAATACAGAATCTTTGCACAATGCGATCGGTCATCTTGACCCAAGAAGAAAATTCGCAGCACACTCTTCACGTCTTTACAAAACGTTTCCCTTCGGGAGAATGGCGCAACCTACAGACACAAAACGTTTTTGCATGCTCAGGAGTGACACAGTCACCTAACACCCATGCAGATTTTGCTTACGCATTATTATTCTGTGCAAAAAAATCAAAGTCCGATACTTTTTGACTACACCTCGTATATATATATAATTGATTCATTTGTGTGCATGTATGGACATTTGTGTATGTACATTTAAATGTACATATATGTATTTATCTATTTATGCTTATTTATGTATATGTATGTATCTGTTAAAGTATGCATATATATGTGGGTTTTTACGGTTTTTATATTTTTATATGTGGATATTTTTAACTTAACCTTATGAACTTTATAAAATCTCTGAAGAGGCCTAGAGAATCATCCATGTACCTCTATTTCATCTATTAATTACTTCAGTCTACTGGAGTGATATAAATAGAATGATGCATATAACCCTAGACTGAAACAGCTGTAAGTCATTATCCCATTTTCTGTCACTACGTGTCATTTTTTAATTACTGATATGACATAATATGTCATATGTGTTTCTACATTGTTATTATTGTCCTTTTAGTAAACAAATAAACAAGTAAATTGACGCAATACAATGTCTGCAAGTTGATGAATACCACCTGTTCCCCTCCATTTTCTTATTGCTATATAAATTAATGGTAAAATATCTTTTTACCCGCACCCATTTATTGCACATGGTAATGCAATGAAAAAACACTAGTGTAATAATATTTGGGTATTCTTCCAGCAGTATGTTGGATAGATATCTCTTAGTGGGTTGGATTCACAACCCCTAACTTTCTTGGATTTATACATACATATAAATATTTACACACACACACACACACACACAAAACACACGCACACATACACACACACACTCACATGCACACACACACACGCACGCACGCACACACACACACACACACACACACACACACACACACACACACACACACACACACACACACACACAACACACATATATACAGAGATGACAGAGGTAAATAGATATACATTCAAATTATTGATTAATTGTTATAAGGAGAATATTTAATATCTGGTAGACATTCCCTTTGCATGTTTCAATGCAAGGAGCCTATTAGGCATGTTACTGACCAGATGACGAAAATTCTCTTGTGGAATTTCTTACCAAGTTTCATGCAGTAATCTCAAAAGATCTGGCTTTGAAGATGCTTTCTTGTTCATTTTATAAAGTGTCCTGTCCATTATGTCCCAGAGGTGTTCAGTCGGCTTCATATCGGGTGACTGGCTTGGCCATGGAAGCTTTTTAATGCTATTCTCATCCAATAAATCTTGGGTCATTTTAGCCGTGTGACAAGGAGCCCCGTATTTCATAAATAAAGAGTCTTCTTTAATCATTTCCCCAATGGAGAAGATTGGAAGGAGTCCTTTCAGCAATGTGGACACATATTCATCTGTGATTACAATTCCCTCACACTGAACCAACTTTGATCAGACATTGCTCCAAAATGCACCCCAGACAATCACAAAATAACTGCCGTGTTTCATTGTTGGCTGCAATCTTTTCATATCAAATTCTTAATCACAATATCTCCAGACCCACACTCGACCACTGACAGGAAATGCAGCAAATCTGGACTCATGAGAGGATATAGCAGTGGCCCAAAACGTTAATGGCCTCTCCATTATCTCACTAGCCCATGATGTTGGATGGTCGAAGAAGTGGCCTGTGCTCTGCCATAGTAACCAAGTTTGTGAAGATACATGACAGCTTTTCTGGGAATGACATTAATTTGTTCTACTATGTCAGAGGCCTCACACGAGGATTATCCTCCACACTTCTCTTAACAAAGAGAGGGGTCCAGGCGAGGTGATGTGGACTCCTTCCACTCTCTGGTGAATTGCAGAATCACTCAATTAACTGTAGAAATCGGGATCCCAAGATTTTCTGCGAGTTTACGCTGAGTATATCCACCTTCAGAATGATCTACAGTACGGCCGCTGTGAAATTCAGACAATTCCAAGGCTTCTTTTGTTCGTGGAATGATTAAACAATCACATATAGTACCTGAAACATAAAAATGGCAATTAATAAAATACATAAACTTTACAACTTAGAATAAACATAAAAAGATGGTTTATGGGGAGTATATATATTTCTGTGATGTTCGTGTGTGTATATATATATATCTATATATATATATATATATATATATATATATATATATATATATATATATATATATGTGTGTGTGTGTGTGTGTGCGTGCGCGCGCACGTGTATATATATATATATATATATATATATATATATATATATATATATATGTATTACACAGGTAGTGTAGACAACAAACAGATGTATTAGTTTAACGCTCGGGAAGTGAAAAAGTTTTTAACGTTTCGAGCCTACGCTCTTCTACAGAAAGAAACACAGAAAGAAACAGGGAGAGAAAATAAAGAATATATATATATAGGATGCGCTTCTTTCAGTTACCGTCTACAACATCCGCTCAAAGGTATTTGGTCGGCCAGATGCTATAGTAGGAGAGACTAGTATAAGAAGCCACGCAGTGGGACTGACCCGGGAATCATATGTTTGGGAAGCAATCTTCTTACCACACAGTCACGTTTCCATCTATCTATCTATCTATCTATCTATCTATCTATCTATCTATCTATCTATCTATCTATCTATCTATCCATCTATCTATCTATATATATCTACACACACATACACATATAACATGTATATGCTAATATATATATATATATATATATATATATATATATATATATATATATATATATATATATATATATATATACACATACATACATACATGCAGACATACATACATACATACATACATACATACATACATACGCAATTGTATTTATATATTTTCATCCCACTACTGCTGAAATGGAATTCCTGCTATTTAGATATCTCGCTGACATTTTGAAATCATTACCTTTTCACTCTACATGAACTTGAAATAAATCATTATTACTAATACTAGCAAATCTACCCATCTAAGATGGAGGCATAAAATGTGGGAAGGAAGTCGTAACAACAGTACATATTGAAAAATGTGATAAATGGATTTTAATATCAATATGATTACAAAACTTCTTTATAGACGATATCTTGCGTGTGGTCGACACTAATTTTCAAATTACTGGAGTCCGTTGCTCGACACATAGCGACGTATAACTGGCTGTGTGGAAACATCAGAATGGGTAAAAATACACCTACACGATGTAAAGTCTGGACCTGTGTCTTGTAAATGAAAAAAAAACAGTTTTATAGGAAACTGTACTTGTCTTGATTTTCGGCGAGCTAGAGTGTTCCTTATCTGTTCCGAAGCTCTCTCTGTTACTTGGTGAGCTAGCGTATCCCTGTTCTGTTCTGACGCTCTCACTTCTGTATCAAGGTGAATTCTATGAGTTTCTGTATCCTTCTTCTGTTAGGATTGTCTGTATTCACTGTTATATTTTCTCTTATGTTTTATAGTGGCAGCTTTCCTCGTAGTCCTACCAATTCCTGATCTCCGTTTCCAGGTCATAATGGCGTGAAACGAAGGAAAATTTAATAAAGCGTTACACAGCTTCATGCATACAATCGTTATTGATAATGTTCCTAGTAGTCATACGCCAATTGATGAGCCGAAGCCATCACAATCATTCGTTAATAAAGCTATCCTAAACTAAAACTTTCTTATATGGCATAATTTAGTGGAAAAGTAAGTTGATTTATTTTCCTTTGCTTCTTTTATTAGAAGTTACCTCCCTTTATTTTTGTTTACTTTTTTATGCCTGTAATTTTTATTAGCTTTTTAGTACACCCGTAGACTGAACAATTACCCTAAATAGCCAGTAAATAACCATACTTTTAAAAATGTTTTACGCTAAAAACCCGCCTGATTACCTCCTTGGTAATTCCGAAAAACATCGTGACCATTGGTTCAGACGTTTCACCGTGACGAGGGTACAGACAGACGCCCATTATAGTATGATATATTAGATAGGGTGCAGTTCAACTAACCCAATGTAATTGTTGCTGCTACTTTTATTGTCTTTGAATGCATTTTCCCTATTCAAATGTTTATAATAATACATAAATCAGAGCATGAATAAATCAAATAAGTGATTTGTGATACTGAGAATTGTTAGGTTTTTATAGTCCATGAAAGAAGTGGACTAAGTGGATCCTTGGAATGTCAATTTAATTGACTTGCAGTGTTTGTTCAGGTAGTTCAAATACGGTCGGAGTTCAAATACGTTCGTAGTTCAAATACGGTCTATGTTCAATTTGACTATTATTCTGTCCGGGTTTATAAAAAAAAAATGCATCAGTTCAGTTCAGTAATTGAGCGGGCTTTATAAAGCGCTGTTATACGTTGCGTTATTCGTTCCTCTTTCTTTCGTTGTTTGTCAAAAAAGATGCTGGTGAGATACATTAACGAATGTTGTCTTTTTATTGGCCGAAAATGATGGCATAGAGAAGAGCAGTATACTTAATGGGGAGCAGCTGGGTTTTCATGATGCAGAAACTTCTTTAGATTATATAATAATTTCCTTGAGGCAAAAACACTTCAACATTCCCATATTTCTGGCAGTATGATCAGTTAGGCCATTGTTATCTAATATATCAATACAAAAATGTGAGCATAGTCGAAATATGACTTAATTACTTATTGAAATGACTATAAATAGGAGTAGCATATTCCCACGTTCAATACTCTCATGCAGTTTATCCAATATATGACTCGCGGTCGAATGAAAATGTGATTAAATGTGTTCCTGGCTTGACTATCATGCCTTTTCTTTTTCACATATATAATGTGTCCTGAACGGCATAATATTTCTAAAGATAGATGAACATAAAACAATTTAGCAGGTTGAAACAATACATTCAGCCCCGCCCTTTTCTATATTGACTTGACTTCCTATGATTTATTTATTATAATATTCTGATGAATATTATTATCAATAATATTTAATTTAATTACTTTTCTGTCATCCAATGATTATTCTAATCTTACATCCTCCTATATTTGTGTGTTTGTTCTCTGTTTGTATGTGTTTATATTAGTCTTCTTAGAGAGAATGACCAAGAGAAATTGTTGGAGAAACAGCTACTATTATCATGGCTTACCATCGGGCGCAAAGATTGATGACTGGAGATTGTCCGATTCGACTGTAGGTTCGTTAATCGATGAGTGGACCAATAACGGATAGGCGCCACCGCAGCATTTACAAAGCAAATAATGCTTCGCGTTATTTGTTACAAATGTTATAAGTCTTCTTCAATCCCTTTTTGTCTCCAAGATAGTCGTCCATATTAAGACTATTTTAAGTGGTCTTCTATCTGAGCAAGTCAGATAGTGGTCATAAGGCGTTCAGACACTAAGATGGAAAATTAATACATCGTGCTTGCACCTTCCATGAGTGATCAAAATACCAGTCTGGTATGTTCTGATGATTCAAGGAGAAGGTACTGAGCGAAATTCTAACTCAAGAAGAAGGCGAAAAACTTCTTATACAAACTACAGCGTCAATACTAAAGCATCTAATGTAAGCGTTAGAGTTGTGACATGTTTAGCTCTTGTTTAGTTCTATAGAAACTAAACGCAACACCAGTCCAACATACCGTATTAAAACAGGTTCTAAGTTGAAGAATACTTTGTACAAACACTCGTTTTAATCATAATTGTTTCGCCATGTGATATTTTTCCAGTAATGTTATAAAGTACCTTATCAAACACCACCTTTTAATCATTCACAAGACCTTTGGTAAAACCGATATTATCCCAATGGACACTAAATGTTTTTGAAAAAGAGACAGGGAAAGAAAGAAACATTTATCTCATCTGTGAAATGCCTGTTTATATTGCCTAAGCTGCAAGAGTCGTTAGAGAGCAAAATAAAAAATAAAAAACCCTGCGGTATTTCTTCCGATACTTTACGTTCTGAGTTCAAATTCTGCCGAAGTCAAATTTGTTTTTCATCCCTCCAGATCAAATTAAAAACTCCCCTTAAGATTGCCAACCTCGCGCCTATATTAAAAACAACTCTCTGCTACTTATTTCATACTTTTTTCTTGTTAAATGTGTGAGTATATCTACCGGTCGAAGTGCTGATTTTTTGGGGTCGCATCATACCTTTCTGCAATGTTAACATGGTTGAAATTACTTTGTAAATTCTCCGATATTTCAGCAGTAATTTGGTGAGAAACTGTAGCTTACGACATCAATATTCAGTGGCATCGTGTACTTCGGTGTGTGTTTTGTTGTTTTGTAGTCATGCATTTCGACTGATTATAAAAGTTGCTCTTTCATGAAATTTAGAACTACAAGTACCAGTACCGTCGTTATCATCATCATCATCATCATCATCATCATCATCATCATCATCATCATCATCATCATCATCATCAGCAACAGCAACAAGAACAAGAACAAGAACAACAATAACAACAACAACAACAACGTCAGTTCCCATCAACTCGCTACCATATTACTATCATGTGATTGTTATTTTGGGCGCCAAACATGCTTTCACCTCATATTTATATGACGTATATCACAGTAGCATATTGCATCTGATTTCCAAGCATATTCTACAAAGGCAGTGTTAACACTCTCTGTTGGCGTATTCTTGTGCCATCTCAAGTGATTGCAAAAGATAAAAAAAGACATACATAAAACAACGTAAATATAAATAATATACTTAATGTGTAAATTAGTTTTACCTAGGTTTACGTTAGATTCATAAACAAATTGCTTAGGTTTACATTGGATACATAAGCAGAAACAGGAAATTAGACTAAATAGGAAACTGGCTACTACTACTACTACTACTACTACTACTACTACTACTACTACTACTACTACTACTACTACTACTACTGATGCTGCTCTGCTGCACCACCACCACCACCACCACAACCGCCACCATCACCATCAGTATTAAAATTGTCTTTGTCATTCATGTTGGTGTTCTATTTCTCACAGAATTAATAAGAAAAAGTTGTATAATAACTATACCTGTTTGTGAAACTTTTATGTCAGAATCTCTCATCTGGAGTACTGTCTTATGCTGATCGGGTTCAGGAGTTTTCCGGTTTGATACTTCTTCAAACGTCTCGTTTAATTTGATTTCTATAATATTTTTATTCTCGTATATTGATTTATTTTCTATTTCAGTTATAAATTGCCTAAAGCAAGTCGTTATACCCTTGTGTCGAACCTTTTTACTCGAAGTACCTGATCAAATCTTCCTTGATGCCGCAGCATTTGGCACATCATTCACCTAACATTTATTATCGTTGTGAACTTACTGCTACAATTTCCTTTTATTGTTTTAGAGGAGCCTGTTCTATGCATATTGATTTATTCTTTGTGGGTCTTTATTTTTTTTATATGGATTTACCAAATTCTTTTACCCTACCTCTGGCTTAGCGTTCTGTAACCCCCTGCGTATAATGTTATAGTTTCTCGGGAGATCGTTCTTGTATCTTTTCCTCCTCATGAACTTCTTTTCAGTTTCACAGTGATACAAACTGCACAGTATGAGGTTATTTTCGTTTCTAATATTCTCAACCTTGACTTTAGCTAATTATTTATCTAGTCTTGTAATTTCACTTCCGATTCCTTTGAAGTCGCCAAACTCATTCTGTCCCGATTTCTCTTCCCATTTAAACATTGAAATAAGTTCCTTTCTTTTTATTTGCCTATCCTCAGTAATATCCTTCCCCTTAGCGAATTTATTTCGTCTTCGATACCACTTCTTTCCTGCTGACGACCCATTGATCTTTTCCTTCTCTTTACCTTTCACATATGTGACAAATTCTTTCTGCTGCAGCTGTGATAGCCAATATTTTGTCATGATTCAATTATTTTTAAAATCTAAAACTCCTTATTTTGTCGCCAAGAACAAGTCTTTCTCTATTTCATGCATTCGTTGCTCACGCTCACTCCCTAATAATTCTGACGTCATTTTCTGAACGTTTTCTCCTAATACTTACACCAGTAGTTGCAGTGCTACCGGGCCCATCATACTATGGATACGGATACTAGCCTTGCAAGATACCTTCACTTAAGGATCTTTCATTCATCAGCGGCGCTGCAATATACATTTTTATCTGATACTAATCGAATACAGAGGACTGTAGTGATAATTTGACGCAATTATTGGTGTTGTTATAGGCAAAATATCATAGGGAGTATACTAAACAAACCTAAAATGTATATCATCCCATAGTGACATACGGAACCCCTGTAAGCAGATACGTTACACTGCAGTAACAATTATTATTTTATTGTCATCCAACGTGATTCTGTAGTACAGTACACCATGTTTAGTTTTAGCAACACGAATAGCAACATTACCAATAATGATATCGAAATACTGTTCGGATGCCTGTTGACTCTCCTGTCTTAATCCACCACCCTTCGTAAGGTTCCCAATTTTCGTCATGCAGGTTGTTCATATAGGTAAGAATAAAGGGAAAATTACACTCTCTTCGGTACATAAGCTCGGTGGGGTCGCTGGTTTAGCTGGTGACGTGTGTTCAGATTGTATTTCATCGTATTGCTACTATGTTAAGTTTGTATATTATTGCATGGCTACAAGTAGAAGGTTTTGTCCTGTTATTCCACAATTCAATGACCATTTTATTTTCTCTTCTTTGGGGATACGTAAATACCACTATCACGTATTGTGGAGGAGGTTGGAGAGGGTATACTCCGCCCTGAACGATGGATTATTGTCAGGAAATGTGAGAGCAGAAAAATAAATATGCTAAGATTAGGGTACCTATTGCGGAGATTAGAGATGAAGATAAAATATTTAGCGTATACCAAATAAGTGTAACTTGTTTTAAACTAACTTTGCTTTTTCTAGCTCATGCTTGCAATAAGTTAAAACATTAATTAGAAAGTGAGAGATCTTAAACAGGGAGAGTGAAAAGGGCGAGAGAGGGAGAGAGAGAAAGGGTGAGAGAGGGAGAGAGAGAAAGGGAGAGAGAGAGAGAGAGAGAGAGAGAAATGGAGTGAGAGAGAGAGAAAGGAATTGAGGGAGAGAGAGAGAGAGGAGATGATCTTAGCGCATAAACAGTAGGGTTATTTGACTGAGTCTTTCCGGTCATATCACTCATTCTCATAGCGTTCGTCTTTAAAAGAGATCCATCAAACATTTTGAATTACATACTTTTGATTTTATTTATTTTGTTATTTTGTTTTTACCATTAAAGATGCATTTTGCTAATACTTTGTAACTGCTTTCCGTTCCATAACTTTCATGCAGTAATTGATCTACGTGTATTGGCCCCTACGACAGATGGAGAAAGGATCGGGCTACCGCAGAGCGGTGGTTCATTATCTGGTGCGAAGCACGCGGTGCAATTCGAGCGCTTTGACGGGCGCCGACGCAGCAATGCGCAAACCTTAGATTCATAGGGACTGCATATTCTAGTAACATCAACCTTACTTCAAAGACTTGCTCTTCAGAAACTCTAATTATTAATGAGGAAAAAAATTAAAAAATCACATTGTCTATAATACATAATACATAAGATTTCCCATTTTTAGACTGAATATAGTTATTAGTCCGGAAATATACTTGCATGACAAATAACTTAATTGAAGAGTGTGCGTTGAAACTAAAACAGTTACATTAGTAATAAAAAAAAATCATTAAAAACACAACTGCTTAAACATTTCTTAGTTTCATTGTAGTGTCACAGACACGGATCCACTGCTACGCAATAACTTTGAGAAACGGAATTACTGTGGATGTATGTACCTTTTGAAATTACGTTGCTCAAAAATAGTAGCAGATTTTAACCAGGAATTATAAAGATGTGACCGTCCCGATTGGCAAATGAATGATCTTCAGACCTAGAATGATGGACATAATATGTTCTTGTGAATAATAACAGTAGCCCGAATAATATCGTTACATTATTTATTACACATAAGATATAGAACATATAATACAAGAGATTTTATATGACTTTACCACGATTTTTTAACCTGAGAGTACATCTCTTCTAATTGGTTAACGAGACACAGCTACATCGAAATGACAGCCATGTTGAAGTGGCTACGAATATTACTTGTTAATACAACTACTGCGCTGATCTCTTAGAGAGATTTAAAACCAGCAATTTTGCTTGTTGCAAAATCAGCGACTGTGTGTCGCTTGAATTTATATATATATTGCAAGTAGAAGCGAGCTACTGTAGTCTCTAACAGACGAGGTGCCCAGTATTGAAGAGACGCAAACCAGGTTTGTCTACTGCTCCCGTCGCAAGAATGCAATGGGGGTTGGCTCCCCTGTTCGCAATATATCGCATGCAGCTGTGCATCGTTAATCAACTAGATGAGATGTCTTCTGGGGATTAAAAAATCGCAGTAGAGTCCGTTCGAACGGACATCCATGTTGAAGTAGCTGCGAACATTAATTTTTCGTACAGCTACTTCATTGATCTCTTAGTCTTTTTTTTCTGATATATGTATATATATTTGGAAAAAGACTAAAGATCTATACAAATACATTTTTTTTATATATGGAAGTGGAAATAGCACAGAAGTAAATCTAAGACATTTTAATTTAGAAAGAATTTAAGAAACTGATTTAAAAAATATATAAACAAAATGTAGAATATATAGAAAATCCGTTCCGCAGTTTTCCAGTAATGTTGCAAATACAGAAACAGACAAAGACGAATGACAATATTCTGCTTTTGCTTACGCGAGGAGGGTAATAAAAACAAATAGAGCCGTACGCACAATGAAAAACACACACAAACACAGATAGACACAAACACACACACACACACACAAACACACACACACACACACACACACACACACACACACACACACACACACACACACACACACACACACACACACACATCCACACACATTCATGTATATATGCAGGAAAATGAAAACAAGGAAGGTTTGAAAATAGTCTAAATTTTTATACATCACATTTTTTCTGGATTATGATAAAAGAATTCGGACATTAAAAAATTGGTAGCCGATAGATATTGAGTATACAAATAATATTGTAAGAAACAGTATGATAGAATGAAATAAAAAAATAAAATAAAATATGGTAATGTAACAGGATAAGGTAAAATAGAGAGTAAAAGGTAAACTGGAAAGAAAATTATAGTTATAAAGAAATAATAAAATAATAGAATATATAATAACCATCTCTCTATATATAAAACACAGATTGTGTTTGTGTGTATGTGTTTGTGTGTGTATGTGTGTGTGTGTGTGTGTGTGTGTGTGTGTGTGTATCTATGTAAACCAGCATAAAGTCTGAAGTTTGCATATGAATTTCTTCAAACTGGGAGCATACATTACGTATGTTCCAGAGATGTTTTTTATACTTTTATACTGATAAATAATGGGGCCAGGTAACGACCTTCCTGGGGCAAGTACGACTACTGTGGAGAAAGGGGACAGGATAACTGATTGCAAGGTAACTTTTCTTAAAATTTGCTAAGATATTGATATTACAATTTTTTATTGACATTTCCTTATTAACTTGTAATTGTCATTTTAGATTATTACGTCATATTTCTTGACATAATGTCTTCAAGGAAGTGATCCTCCATTGCTCGAAAAATGGTGGTAGCAGATAAATTGAAAAGAAGGAGAGCAAATGAATCATCACATGATACTTCAATTAGACAATCACGCAAAGATTCATCAAAAGAAGCTGATGGCGTGTGTTTAGTGATCTGGCGCAGGTGTGATCCGTTATGATTTCATTAAACCTGGCTCATGAATCACGGCCGAAGTATACTGCAGTCAACTGGACCGAATGATGCAGAAGCAAAGCAAAAACAGCTTAGACTAGTCAAGAGATCCACGCCTATTTTATTGCAAGACAACACCAGACTACAAATCGCAAAAATGACATTGGCGAAACTACAGGAGTTGGAGTTGGAAGTTCTCCCTCATCCACGATACTCACCTGGTCTTGACCCCACTGACTACCACTTCTTCCAGAATTTGGATAATTTTTTGATAGGAAAAAAAATTTATTCCGACGATACTGTAAAACAGGCTTTCTAAAAATTTATTGACTCAAAATTCCAAGGCTTTAACAGTTCCGGGCTGGACAAGCTACCGCTGAAATGGCAAATGTGTAATGACAATATGGGTGCATACTTTGATGAATAAAACTATTTCTTGTATTTATAAAACATTAGCAAACTTTCTTTTGCTACAAATTTCATACTTGACGACATAATATTATATATGATATTATACTATATTATATTATATCTATATAGTTCATAGACCAGATCCACATATTCACATATGAAAGACAGTTATTAGTGTTGAAATGATTAAAACTTAGATTCCGATGTTTTTACAAGGGATCATTCCACAAGGTAAAGAATGGCTGTAAGAGGGATCAAGTTGAGCGGGTATAGAAGTAATAATGCGGAAAAACAAATTAGGTACATCAAATACATTAAAAGATATTACAAAATACAAATAATATATATGTATATATATGAATATAAATAAATAAATAAATAAATAAATTTATATATATATATATATATATATATATATATATATATATAGGATAGATCGTTAGCCACTACACATTCTTTATTTTCTCTCCTTGTTTCTTTCTGCGTTCCTTTCTGTGGAAGCGCGTAGGTTCGAAACGCTAAAGACTTTTTCACTTCCTGACCATTAAGCTAATACATCTTTTTGTTGTCTACACCTCCTGTCTTCGTCTTTTGTTATTTTGTGAATTCTCCCCTTATATTTATGTATATATGTATATCTTTGTATATATATATATATATATATATATATATATATATATATATATATATATATATATATATATATATATATATATATATATATATATATATATATGTGTGTGTGTGTGTATATATATATTCGAACTTGTAATCCGTTCATGGTATTTTGTCATGAAGAAAGTCTCTCACTATATACATCTATAGGTGCAAAAGCACCAATTAAGTTCGAAGATTCACCTACCCAGGCTGATGGAATCATACATTTCAGAGTTGTTATGTCCTCCTCAGTGCCACATACTGGAAAGGAAGGTGCCACAAACTAACAAGCGAAAGGTAGCTCTTGCTATATCGTATATATGAGAAACAGTCAATGTTTCAATCCAACTTTACATGGATATTCCTAAATGCTGAGACGTATATATCGGCTATTTTTCAAACGATAACACGTAGGACCTTAGGTAAATTGTGAAATCAACCGATGAGAATTATCGGTTAATATTTGTTTCGTGATAGAACATGCTGCAGGGAGTCGGTCAGCTGCTACTTTCTTTCCCTTCTGGGGAGGAAGTATCTGAATAATTGACACGACCAATTATGATTTCTCAATGACTACTTTTGATTTGTATGTATTTTGGATTTTCCCTTTGACTTGATCTAACGAGTGAAAACATTGATGGAAGCGACAGTTTGATAGCGTTCACATTTAGCATCATATTCTCATTTTTGGTATACTCATTTTTGGCGTCGTTTTGAATTCTTACGATCATCGATATATTACTTCATTGGACAAGCAGCAATCCAATGGGCGGTGGGACAGATTGGGTGAAATCTTTTCAGTTACAAATTGAATAATGAATGACGCCTCCAGGAATTTGTTTTGGACTATATTTTTTAATTCGGGAAGCAATATTTTAGAGAGAAATAACATACATTAATGTGATTAGAGTTGAAGAGTTTATAGTTATACCTAGTGTGTGATAATTCGTGTCTTATAGGATTTAGTTAAACACCTAACTATATCTTTTTGATTACTTGTATAGTGTAATACGATGAAATTAAATGATTTCATGATTAGCAATGCATTTTGTACCAACATTTGGAGCATGATTGTTTGAAATGGCGTCTTACGACTTTCGTTGACAGGAGTGTAATACTAATTATTAAACCGATAAAAGCATTTACAATTATGCTAACATCGTAAACGTCGTAGATTTCGGCGAAGGCAAATAAAGGCATAAAATACCATGTTAAACCCATTATAAGGCTTAATTTAAAATAAATCATAATTCCTACATCCTTACGTACCCCAAGATGATTTGATGAGTTTTTCCTAGCTAAACAGAGACCTACGACTGTGACGCTGAAAATCAACATATTCATAGATAAAATTGTTATCAGCGGAACTCCAACAAACCACGTTAGAAGTCCATTCCTATCATACCAACAAAAATATTCGTCCGGATCTTTAGGAGAAATAATCTGCAAATATATCAATGTTGCAATCACAAATATAAGTGGAGACATCCAAGCATATAAGGAGTACAAGATAAATCTCTTCCCTTGTTTTTCTGCAATTGGAAACTTTATAATTCCTGAAAATTTGTATGAAGCGTCAAATGATATAACATTCATCCAAAAAGCAGTCGCTAACATGAAATAATGAAAGAATATGTCGAATACGTTGCACACCAATCGGCGTTGCATAACAATTTCGATGAAATAAACAACCTGTGTTACAAACATTGAAGATAAAAGTCCAATAGTTAGTTTACCTGGTAATGTACGGAGTTTCGGTATAGAGAAATAGACCGTAACAGTGATGATTAGAGCTACACTGGAGGACAATATTCCCGAAAATAGAAGGTATATTTTAAGATCCATAGGCGCGTCTATGTTATAAATATCTGCACAAATACTTATGCCTTGGGGATCTCGAATGAATTCTGACTGGTTTAGCAGCGTTCTTGAAGAATTCAGATAGATATATCCATCAAGAGTGAAAGAATACTCAGAATCGTCTAATCTTTCGGGGGTACACTTTAAGATGAAGCTAAAGTCAACTTGTCGGCATTCATTCTTCAGTTCGTCGTAAAGAAATCCAGGTGAACAGTACGGCAATTCTTTCAAATATACTTTTTCATTATTTGCGTTTAATAGTTCAACTGTGTTATGATTATAGTTAAATATTGCTATTAGGCTATACTCCTTCTTTCCATGTGACACGTTTAAAGAGATCGTTACGTTGCACTCAATATTATTAATACCAATACCATTACAAATAGCGCAATGAATGTTTCTAAAACTAGTCCCATTTGATCTCACAATAGCCATTGGTTCAAACATACAAGGAGAATCTAAAGATGTATTGGTAAATTTTGTGGGACAACTTGAAATATAATCAGTACATGGATATTGATATTCGCGAAAGTTCTGTGGCGCTTCAATCGATACATTACAATGATTATTTCTCAATATGTGAAGGAAGTGTGATAAATCTATATCCATCTGATGATTACATTTATAGTGAACTGTCCATAATATGTATTCTTCTTCGTTGCACAGAGCACAGAACAAATTCCTGTAAAGTCTTTTAGTTCGTTTTCCCAGAGCAGGTATGTTGTATAATTGGTCATTCTCATTCGGTGTTTCACAATAGGTAACGTGTTCTGTAACTGAATGTTCACTTGGACAGCGATCAAATAGAAAATAACTTTCTATTTTATTATCACTAATTTTCCTGCAACTATAATCCATTAAGGATGTTCCAAGGTCACTTATTGTTTCATTAATTACGTCTGAGCAACATTCATTATATAGATAACAATGTTTATGACAAGAACATCTTCTTTGCAAACTTTCTGTATCACAAAGCGAAGGATAACATTCAATATTTTTCACCGAACAATATGAAAGCTGAATAACTTGGTTTCCAAAAGCTATCAGCAGGATGTGAAGGAGATTACAGAAATGATGTCTCATGCTGAATATATATTTTATAGAGCCAGCTATAATTTAGAAGTATTTATGTCTCATTACATTTGCAACATCCAAAATTTGATTTAGTGCATGGTATATTCAGACTTTATTTCTATTAGCAAATATGAACATATAATTAAGTGTTACTAAATAATATGAGGATGATCCGTTGAATGAATTACGTCGCTACTGTTGTCTCTGTCAAAAGAAAGAAAGAATACATTAAGATTTTGTTTAACAATACCTAAGTAATATGATAATGCAGGAAATACACCACAACACTGAAGCTAAGGAAAGTTCGTAAAGATATATCTTATGCAATTTGATTGTGAAATTTCTTGAAAATTTCCTGGATTAATAGCAAAGTCTCCATATTTTAAAAACAATCTTTGTGAGGTAGAAGTAAATGTAAGCATTTCGTATTGCGAAAGTATGGAAATGGAATGAAAAGTGATAATATCATAATGCTGAATGGGATAGTCTTGAGGGTATTGCTTGCTTCATAGTTGGGAATACAAAATATTTATACTACTTTTATATGTAAAGTTTCATACAAACTCATAAAAAAAAAACAAAAAAACTCACCGTTACATTAATCTAGTCTTGCAGCATTTGAAATATTGTTTTAATGACAAGCCTGGAATAGAAATACGTATTTATGAGACGAGAGTCCATAATTTCATACATATGCAATTGTGTGTTTATATATACCGGGGATTTCCGAAAATCCGCCCATCCAGTTAGATCACCCATGGGCGTTTATTTGGATGGCCCGTTATTTGAGTTACAACAGAGTTAGTGTTCTTGTTTGCAGTCTGTTTAGACGTTCATTTGCTCTACGTATGTAGATAAATTCAAAGGATTTTTAATTCCCAATAATGTAGTCGAGGAAACATATCAAAACGTGTTCAACGATTATATACCATTAGTGAAAAATTGAGTGCTATTAAACGAGTGAAAGAATTTATCTGCTGCGTCAAGCGATAGGTATTGATAGAAAATGATTGAGAGAATGGTGCCCAAAAAGAATTGAGTTAATCCATGTGTTAGACAAGAGGAGGCGCAGATCAATTGGAGGAGGTAGAGGATCAGCACATAGGGACCAAGAGATTGAACTCTTATAGTGGATTGTTGTCCAGCGTGCAAACAATATAATTGTGAATTATCGCCGTTTGCGGGAATATACTTTTGAATTGGAAAAAAGGTTTGGAATTGAAACGAACAGCTTTAGATGTTCTGATAAATGGATTTTCAATTTCAAGAAACAGAATAAACTGAATGTGAGAAAGATTACACATTTTGCTCAAGCAGACAATAAATACTTGGAGAAAAGGCACAAATCGCCAGTGACTATCTAGATAGGATTCCAGTATTAACAGAGATAAGAATACTGATCAGATCTATAATATGGATGAAAAACCTGCATACGTTGACATGTTGAGTTCAACAACCATAGACTTTGTTGGCAATAAAAATGTAGATGCTAGCCACAATGGTACTACCAAAGCTCGTTTTACTCCTGTGTTTCGTGTTAATGCTGCAGGAAAGGTGTTGAAAACAATGATTATCCTTGAAGGATTGAAAAACGTGCCTAAAATCAAGGTCCCAAAGGATATTTACTTAACAGTCTCCAACAGCGGATCAATCACATATGAACTCATGCCGCTGTGGGCTGACAAAGTGTTTGGGCAAAGAACAGCACAACTATTCCATGCTCAGAAGTCAGTGCTATTCATGGATGAATACTTAGTGCACAAGAAAACAAAGCTCCTAGGAGTGTTCAAATGTAGGAATACAATTCTCAAACTCATAAAGCAACATCTTACTTGCAGCCGTTAGATGTATCAATTACTGGCCTTCGTGATGAATGGGAGAATTGGTATTCAAATGGTAAAAAGTAGTATACAAATAAAGGATATTGCACAAAAACCTTCTTATTAAGAGATAGTGAACTTTGTGACCCAAGCTGTTGCCACTTTAAATAAAGAAACTAATGGTATATGATCGTTGAACACGTTTTGATATATATTTTTTACTCCATTATTGGGAATAAAAAAATCTTTTGAATTTATCTACAGACGTAGAGCAAATGAACATCTAAACAGACTGCAAGCAAGAACACTAACTCTGCTTCAACTTAAACTCACGCTTAAAGGATGTTTTGTCTGGCCTTCAGGTAAATGCACCAGATGCACCTTATTTGTTCATATGAGGCTTCTATTCACGTTTTCAATAGTTTAATTTTCAATATTTCCTAATAGATCAATTGTTAACTTCAGAATATTTTTTAAAATGCTACTTGTTGTAAGGCTGTTTCAGTTTCTTTATATCTATATATCTGATAACTGAAGCGATAGCAGTTCAATGGAACTGTATAAAATAAATATGATTTTTGAGAATATCTTTGTTTTTCCTAGGTGAAATATTTTACTTCCATATTTTACGCCCATGGACGTTTATTATAGGTGGGCGGTTATTTAAGCCCAAAAATAGTTTTGCAAAATAGAGTTCTCCGTTTAACAGCCCTGGGCAGATACTCGGAAAACCCTGGTATGTATATATATATATATATATATATATATATATATATATATATATATATATATATATATATATATATATATATATGTGTGTGTGTGTGTGTGTGTGTGTGTGTGTGTACGCATATACATACACATATACGCCCATTTATACATAAACACACGCACACACACATATATCTTTATACATTCACTCACATATTCATGCATATATACCTACACATAGATGATGGCTGTCCACTCGTCACTGAGAAAGACCATTGCGCTCTGATACTAACATATATTTTGAATTTACAGATCCGTTGGTGGTTTAAAACCCTGCTCTTGACAAGCATACAAGACTGCAAACATTGCAAATCAAGTTTTCCCAATGCACTACGCTACTATTGCGATTTCAAGCAGCACGATTAAATTCTTCATAGAGAATGCTCGCTCTTTCAAAGGTGTTGACTCCCCACTTGACCTACTTCCTCCATTTGTGGTGGTGACAAGCATTGTTCTCTCAGTTGATCTCCTGCATATCCCAGGCCTTTAATGAGGACTTGACACAATCCTTGAATCGCAGCCTTGGTTTCTGCTGGGGTCTCTTTCCACTAACATGTTCCCCATATAGCATCTGTTTAGGGATCCTGCTATCCGTCATTGTAATAAGCTGTCCAGTCTAACGCAACCGGTACTTGTGCAACATCGCCTCAATACTCAAGATGTCAAGTCCTATGTGTTTGGAGTTTTTAAGGTTCAGCCAACATTCAGAATGTGTCTCAGACATCTCTGATCGAAGTGTTCAAGTACCATTACCATGACGTTTGTAAAGTGTCCATGTCTTACATAAGTAAAGGTGTGATCTTAGTACACATGCACGGTACACGAGACTGAAGAGACCGGAAGGAATCAGTTGCTGTCTGCAGCCTGAAAAATATTTCATCATCGAGGGAGCAAGAACGGCAACGTGTGCTGCTCAGATAGACAAACTTGTCTACCACTTTCCGTATTGTTCCTTAAACCAAGTTAGCTGGTTCCACATATGGACTTTTTGGTGCAGGCTGGAACATTACAACAATCTTGTTCAGGCTAATGCTGAGTCCAAATACCTTGCCAAAAGCAGAAATACGATTCATAAGTATTTGCCTCCCATCCATTGTATGAGTGACAAGTCACAATCCGGAAACTTCTGAATTGACAGCGAATCGGTGCAGATTAAAGAGGCGGCTAGACGATCGATACTTGACATTTATTCCTAGAGAGCTAACCTTAGCAAAGCATGAGTAAAAGGAGCAGGAAAGTATAAACAAAGAGAGTTGGGGCAAGGATGTCACCCATCTTGACACTATTCTCTACAGCAATGGGTCCCGTCATGCGACCAGCAGCATTGGCCCAAGCCTCCATCCCATCATGAAATGATTTAATTAAAGATACTAAGTGATCCGGACATCCAAGTTTGCCAAGTATTTTCCCTAATAAGGCCCTATTTAAAGTATCAGAGGTTTGGTTGAATCAATGAAAACCTGGACAAGACCCATATTTTGCTAACAACACTTCTCCTGCATCTGTCTTGATGTGAAAATAGTATCCATTGTCCCTCTACCAGATCGGAAACCACAATGAGATTCAGATAGGGCAATATTTAGCAAGAGACCCATTGAGGCGGGTAAGAAGAATGTTTGTCAGAACCTTGCCAGCAACTGATATTAGAGCAATACCTCTGTAGTTACCACACATTATTCTGGCTCCTTTTCCTTTATAGAGAAGAATAATAATTGCATTCTTCCAAATTGCACCATCCCCCAGACTACACTAATTGGTTCATGAAGGGGCTGTATTATGTAATCACAACCAAATCGCAAGACCTCAGCACAAATTCCATCCATATACGTCTATCTATATACGTCACTGGCATACATTTAGGTATGAAAGTTATGTTCTGCGTGCCCATTTATTTTTAATATTATTACATAAACAGATTTATTTATCTCTAAGTTTATTGAAAAGTCAAAACCAATTGATTTTTTGAGAGAAAATTTAAGGCAACTCCCAGTTGCATATGAAAATAACTGTCATTACATTCTGTCGAAAGGCTTGCAATTTTCAAATGCGTGTAGTTTCTGATAAATAGATTTTACCAATGCTCCTTGGTGAGGGATCTGTATAAATTCTTGTTTCGTATCACCCCTCAACCTCGTTAGCTATCATAAGTATGTATGTATGTATGTATGTATGTATGTATGTATGTATGTTATCAATCAATTTCATTTCTGTATTTCTTGTCCATATGTTTGTATGTATGCATGTATGTATGTATTTATGTATGTACGTACGTATGTGTATGTGAGTGTGTGTGTATGTATTTATGTACAGGGTGGGCAAAGAGTCGGTCGTTTTGAAATAGCTATTACTCGGCTCTAGGATGGGAGAGGTGGTCAATCAGGTACCATTCGGTCCGTGGTACCTTAGCATTCTTTTTCTCTTCAGGTGAAGTCATGGCGCTGTAGACGATAAGGCATCGCGTTTGCCAACGGCATTGACGAGAAGAATAACGACTCTGTCTCAGCATTTCAGCGTGGGTTTCGGCGTCGCTTCAGCATTCACCGAAATCAGATTGTTCCCACCCGTAACACAATCTTACGTTGGGTGAATGCACTTCGTACATGAGGTACACTAATGAATAGGAACTGGTGAGGGTGCCACGCACGGTAAGGACTTCAGAAAATGTGGAACGTGTTAGACAAGCTTTGATACGGAATCCGAATCGCTCTGCTCGGAGGCATTCCACTGAACTTTGCATTGGTAATCGATCGATAAGGCGTATTTTTCCTGAAGACCTGCCTTTCCACCCGTATAGATTGGCCGTTGGGCAACAGTTGAAATCATGAGACTATGAACAGCGGCTTAACTTCGCACATCAAATGGAAACAATTTTTGAGGCAAATGACAACCTCATTTTGTTAACGAATGGTTAAGCTCATTTTCATCTCAATGTCATATTGAATCAACAGATTGGGCTATTGTAAATCTGAGATAACTGCACGAAAGACCACTGCACATCCCAAAAGTGACGGTTTGGCGTACTGTTGGAAAAGCCGCCGTCGTTGGTCCCTACTTTTTAGAAGACAATAATGGAAATGCTGTTACATGACCTCCGAGCGTTACATCAATATGATAACTTCTTTGTGTCTGAATCACGACGAAAACCCTTGCCAATTCGACCTGTGAGGTTTCAGCAGGATGTGGTGACGGCCCACACAGCCAGAGCATCAATGGACGTTCTTCGCCCTCTCTTCGGTGACTGTCTCATTTCCAGATTTTCTGACATTCGTTGGCCTCCTCGTTACCCTGATTTGCCCATGTGTGAATTGTGGGGAAATCTCAAGGCACGTGTGTATGCGCGTAAGCCCCGTACATAGGACTGTTTGAAGGAAGCTATTCGTGGGGAAGTAACTCAAATCGACAAAGCAATACTGGAGAGAGTGGAAGCCAACTTCCAAGTATGTCTTCAGAAATGCGTTAGTGAAGACGGGCAACACAGGATGGATGTTGTCTTCCACAATTGATTTTGACAAATGCTAATTCAATATGAACACGATGAAGTCAGTAGAATTTGTTTGCATCTAAAGTTAATGATTTTGTGAATTTTTCAAAAACATCCGTCTTCTCTGCTAAACCTCTGTGTATGTATGCGCATGTGTAGTTGTAAAAGACAGCGATTGAATCCATCTTTACACGAAGATTTTTATGCGCAGTCTCGAATGTAAATAGTATTTTTTTTTACAAATGATATAAGTAAATACATATGTACGTCAAAAGGTACATTGTTATCGGTTAATTTTATACCCGTGATAAGACTTGATGTTGATGACCGGTCAGCCGCTCGTTTCCTTCTCTTTCCCATGCGACGCAATCCAATGATTCAAGCAACTAAAAAATAATAACTCACTGAAGCTGGCAACTGCAGTTTACTTTTGGATATTCCTTCTCTGTTGATGTACTAAGTAGAAACATTGAATGAAGCGGCCATTTAATAGTGTTTCCATTTAAATCTTTACCCTCATTTTTGATGCTGTTTTCAGTTCTTGTGATTGTTGCGTATGCAACTTTATTAGTTAGGCATCACTCTTGAGGGTGAAAGCGGCGTAAATTTTTCGGCTATATATTGATTAAGGAATAATGTTTGCGGTGTTTGAGTTCGAGTGTATTGTTTCGTAGGGTGGGGGCATTTTTTTGAATGGAGAAATAACATAATAACACTATAACGTTTGAAATTTGAGGTTTTTATGGTATTCTGAGCCTGTAGTAACGGATACGTTAGATGTAGGAAAAACTTGACTATACTTGTGATTTTTATGGGGTGAAATGATTAAATCAAATTCATTTCATAATTATAATTTTGTTTAGTGAAACCATTTGCAGCATGCTTGTTTCAAATAACGTCTAACGGCTTTCGTTGATAAAAATGTAATACAAATAATTAACCCGACATAAGTATTTAAGGTGAAGCATATAACGATTGCGTCATCCATGTTGGCATAGGCAAATATTGGCAAAAAAGCCCATGTGATACCCATAATAAGGCTTAGTTTAAAATAAATCATAAATCCTCTTTTCTTACGTAGCCCAAGATATTTTGATGTGCTTTTTCTAGCTAAATAGAGACATATGGCGGTAATGAAAAACATCAACGTATTAATTAATAAAATTGCTGTTATTGGAATTGCAAAAGCCGAAATTACGTCATTAAGATACAAACAATAATTTTCATGCGGAATTTTAAGATAAAATAGCAGTGCTGCTATCACAATTACAAGTGGAGTTATCCAAGCATATAAAGAATAGAAGATAAACCTCTTCCCTTGTTTTTCTGCAACTGGAAATTTTATAATTCCTGAGAATGTGTAGAAGGCATCAAATGATATGACATTCATCCAGAGGACAGATGTTAGTATGAAATAATGCATTAAAGGCATTACTATAATGCATGGTAATTGAAATTTAGTATGAATGTTGATGTAAAGAACAAATTCGGTTGCAAACATGGAGAACAACAATCCCATGATTAGTTTACCTGGTAATGTACGGAGTTCTGGTATACAGAGATAGACTGTAATAGTTATGAATATTGCTACAACGGAGGACAATATTCCGATATACATAAGAATAAAAAAAATCTCCAGAAACTGCCATCCTGTCTCATGATCATTTACACAGATACTTATTCCTTGAGGATCTCGACTGAACTCTGACTGGTTTAGCCACGTCTGGGAAGAATTGAGATAAAGAAACCCGTCACTAGTAAAATGATATTCAGATTCCTTCAGTCTTTTAGTTGTACAATTTAACACGGAATTAAATTCAACTTGTCGGCATTCATTCTTTAGTTCATCATAAACAAATCCATGCGAACAAGGGGGCAATTTTTTAAAATAGTTTTTTTCATTAGATGCATTTAATACTTCAACAGTGTTGTTATTGTAATTAAATATTGCTTTGAAAGTGTACATTTCTATTTCATATGACTTTTCTCCAGAGACAGATATGTTACATTCAGTATCATTAATATCAACACTATTACAGATGGCGCAGTGAGTGTTTCTGAAATTAGTTCCATTTGATTTTACCATAGACATTGGTTCAAACACACAAGAAGACACTAAAGTTGCATTGGTAAGTTTTATAGGACAGCTTGAAACATAATCTGTACAAGGATATTGGTAATCGCTAAAGTTAGATGGAGCTTCAATCGATACATTACAATGATTATTTCTCAACATTTGAGAGAAGAGTGATAAATCAATATCCATTTGATGATTGCATTTGTAGTGAACTGTCCATAATATGTATTCCTCTCCGTTACACAGAGCACAGAACAAATTCCTGTAAAGTCTTTTAGTTTTTTTCCCTAAAGCAGGTATGTTGTATAATCGGTCATTCTCGTCTGGTGTTTCACAGTAAGTAACGTGTTCTGTTACTGAATGGTCGCTTGGACAGCGGTCAAACAAAAAATAACTGTCTGATTTATTATCGTTAATTTTTCTGCAGCTATAATCTGTTGACAATGTTCCATGTTCAATTATAGTTTCGCTGATCACATCTGAACAACATTCATTATATAGATTACAATACTGATGACAAGAACATCTTCGTTGTAAACTTTCAGCATCACAAATTGAAGGATAACATTCGAGATTTTCTACCAAACAATATGACTGTTTAATGACTTCGTTCGCAAAAGCAATCAAAAGAACTTGGAAGAGATTCCGGAAGTGGTGTACCATGTTGAATATTAATGTTGAATTCTCAAGTAGCCTACTATAGTTTCAAATAATTTACACATCGAAGTAAATTAATATTTGATTTAATGTCAAGCTATATTGAGACTATTTCTTCTTGAAACAGTAACAATATATTCCATTGACTGAATCGTTTAATAACTGTTGTATCTGTAAAGGATAAAAAACAAAAGCAAAAAATAAACGAAAACTGTATTGAGATGATGTTTCAAAAAATTTACAAAGGAGACAGTATAATAACGACGAAAACTTGATATCAAATTCTACTATAATGGACTTTCGTAAATATACATACTATACATGATCGCAAGAAAATTTTTATATATTTCAAACAAAATGTGCAAGGTAAAAATTGAAATTGAAACATTTCGTAATGGTACTAATGACGTAAGTATTAAATGTGGAAAAGATTCGATGATTATGGTGACTTTAAATGTGATTTGGTTTTCGATGCTGTGGCTTCATCTCTCTCTTAGAATATTAGATATTTGTATTCTTTTGAATTCTCAGGCAAGTCTCAGATAAAGTTACAGCATAACAGGAGAAAACTCGCCGTTACATGTCCAGGACCCTAGTGTTTGAATTTCTAATGGATGTTCTCATATCATAACTAATAAGAAGTTGAAAATTTGGAAAACAAATACACGTCACTAAGAGTAGAATTTATAACCACACGTTCTTATATACAAATATAAGAACGTTTGTCACAGAACGCTTGTCACAACCTTCTTCATCCTGAAAACGACAGAGGGGGCAAGCTCTGGAATATAGAGGAAGTGAAAGAGCAACAGCAGCGATAACGTGGTCATCTCTTTCAAGTAGTTGGTAAGCAACATGCTCATCATTGTGCACCCTGTGAATACACTTTAATCACACTTTGAGTATGTCCAGATCATTATATATATATATATATATATATATATATATATATATATATATATATATATATATATATATATAAATATATAGTTTTAGGGAAAAGAACCAAGTTTCATGAACTCATCGATGAAAATCTACTATCAGATATAGAAAAACTAATAATTAAAAGCACAATAAATGAGTATAATATAATACAAAGTAAATATCATAAGATAAAGATAATAAAATGACTACACGTGTTTCATAACTATAGAAAGGAAATTTAAATCAATTAAAATTACCGAAAATAAATTCTATTAAAAAATACAGCTAATCGTCAGGTCTTAAATAAAACAATAATTATAATAAATAAATATATATATCAACCAACAATAAGTACCAAATGAATTTATATAAAATACTTATTTTATAAAGATAGAAAAAATATTAAAAATATCAAAATAATAAGCATTCCATAATCATCCCTACATCCATTATAATATATGCTAACATGTATATTATATACAAAAACCAGCTTACATAAATTATTATCGTTTTAAATACAATTTGAACGAAGTTTAAGGTTAAAATAATAATAAAGATAATATTAGTACATATTTAATCGGTGTAATAGTTAAAGCTAGACTATTTAAAACTAAAAACGTTTATTTAATTATCATTAAAAATCAATTGAATAATAGAAAAATACAAGAATACTTATTTCTACAAACCTAGAAATAAAAATAAAAATATGAATGAAAAAATTATGAATGAAAAAATTAAGAATGAAAAAGATTATTAAGAATGAAAGTTTAAACTTTATATATACTCATTTTTAATAAAAAAAACTTTAACGATATTATAAACAATAAAGACTAATTATTAATCAAATATTATTAAACAAAAATAATCGAAAATATATCAACACTATTCAAAATGAAGTCTTATATTATGTTGAAATGATGTTCTAACTTCTAAATAATTTAGTGTTAAATAAGTTATCTATTAAAACTAATCTTTAAAAAAACCAAATGAATAATATAAAAAACAAGCATACATATTATTTTCAAATAGTAGAAAATCATTTAGCAAAGTAAAAATAGAACTTATCCATATTTTTCCGTAATTCAAACTGAAACTAAAACGTTAGCTAATACCTATAGCGTTTTTAGCAAGAGGTCGCGCGAAAATACGTTAAAATAGAGAATAGAATACGAAAACATGAATGAAGGAATAATACTTAAAATAATGAATGAAAGATTTGAACTTTATATAACTAACAACATAAAAAAGCCACAGCTATCTTATAAAACATATTAATTACGGAAAAATATGGATAAGTTCTATTTTTACTTTGCTAAATGATTTTCTACTATTTGAAAATAATATGTATGCTTGTTTTTTATATTATTCATTTCAGTAACTCTTCCATTTTTGGTGCTATTAGAAACCTCGTCGCCACTGGTATATCGCAATACTACACAGTGGTTGTGTGAGCTGCGAATCCTCGTCGCCACTGTTATGTCTCAACGCTACTGCTATCTAGCACCTTCGGATGATCTCTACTCAACCGCTACACAACTGCTACTCGACTGCTACTCAACCGCTACTCAACACTTCTACCACGGACAGACTACCTCTATTTATATGTCTTGGGAGATCCTACTTCTTCGCCTGGGGGCGTCGACACAACATTAAGAAAAATTATATTAATGTTTCCTACCTGTTGAAATATATATACACACACACACACACACACACACACACACACACACACACACACACACACACACACACACACACACACACACACACACACACATATATATATATATATATATAATCATAAATATATAGGGATTGACAGTACTGAGAATTCAGAAATAGCAGCCAAAGAACTACCGATTCCAAAACTACAAATTTTACTCTAAATTGATAGCGATATTTCTGATACACAGAACAAAAAACAGTAGAGAAGAGTAAAAAAAACACTTGCCTTTAGTTAGTTTAGTACGATCGTTTCACAGTTAAGAGCAAAGAATGCTTTATTCTGATCCTCAGCTAAATATTCTAATAAATTTGTTAATGTCTAAATAACTCACGTTAATTTTGACCATGCGACATCAAGACCACGTGAGGCAGACGTTAAGAAATATATCGGCCAATGATTATAAATGATTTTACCGAAAAGGTTTTTTCATACTGAGCTACCCGGCAAAATTGTTAATTATTAATTTTATTACTAATTGACGATTACCTGCTCTGCATATCTATCTATCTATCTATCTATCTATCTATCTATCTATCTATCTATCTATCTATCTATCTATCTATCTATATATATAATATTTCTTTGTACAGCTGTATTTAGATTGAAGTGAGAATTGCATTGTTCTATTAAATGGAGCCGCTTGAAACGGTTGTACTTCATTACTACTTGATATCCTGTTGCATATCTTGATTTCATTGATTTCATTCACCTTACTTCAATCTGTGCGGATAATACCGGACTGACTTGATGCTTCCATAGAGCACGGTGCTACTGTTGTTTATAGCCTCAGGAAGACATCTCCTTCAGCTGGCTAACGATACACTGTATATAAATATATATATATGTTACGACTGGGTCATCGTTTCCCATTCAAGCTGCTCCAACCTTTGCAATGCCATTCTCACTCTATGTGGCCGAGCATCATCTTGATGTATGAACACCTTTCCTCTTGAAACCAAAGATGATCGTTTTTCTTCTAGCGCTGACTTAAGCTGCTCAATCTGCTCTTTGTTATCGTTTGCTTTGGTTTTAAAAGTTCAAAGTAGACTAAACCTTTCATATCCCACCAAACAGGTAACAACACCTTACATGGGTGAAAAATTTGTTTGGTCTGGGTGCTGGTGTTGCTCCTTTCGCTACCCAATGTATTCGGTGCTTGACATTTTTATAGAGAACCCATTTCTCGTCACCAGTCTCTATTCCTTCCTAAACGGTTTATTCGTGAAACGTGACAGCAAAGAAGAGCACACATTCACAGTCTGCGCGCGATTCGGAGAATTTGTGAGGAACACACTGACCCAATTTTCTGACTTTTCCGATAGCACGCAGGTGTCGATGAATGGTTGAATGAGCAAATCCAAGCTTTTCTCGTAGTTCCTCAACAATTACAATGGGATTTTGTTCCACCAGGGTTTGCAGGATGAAGTCGCTGAGCTCTTCCAGGACGGGGGTCGTCTTCTAGGCTGCAGTTTCTGGCTCAGAATTTCTAGAACCACCGTTGACATTGGCTTACTAAATTATACTGTATTAATATGCTGCATACTGTGCATTAATATATACTGCATTACTGCATATACTCCACTAATCTCTCTCTCCCTCTCTCTCCCTCTCCCTCTCTCTCTTTCTCCCTCTCTCTCCCTCTCTCTCTTTCTCTCTCTCTCTCTCTCTTAATCCTTTTTGCCCCTTGTGGAGTATAGGGCCTCAGCAGGTATGTTCCACTTGCCGTGTTTCTCGACTGCTTCCCATGTCAGGCTGGTGGTCCTGAGTTCGTCCAAAATGCTTCGTTTCCCTATCTGCATCGGGCGTTCTCGCTTCCATTTCCCCTGTGGGTTCCAGTCAAGTGCTTGTCGTGCTTGAAGGTTCTTTCCGCAGTGTGTGTCCGATCCATCTCCATTTCCTTTGTCTAATCTGAACATGTATGGTCTCTTGGTTGGCCCTTTCCCACAGGTCGGTGTTTGGTACTCTGTCGAACCACTTGATATGGAGGGTCTGCCGGAAACATTTGTTGATCAAGGTCTGGTTTTCTTGTAGTTGCTGCAGGTGGCCACCTGGGTATCACCAGATCAGCAGACAGAAAACCTGATCGACCATATCGCAGTCCAGCAACGCTGGAGGTGTTCACTTCAAGATGTGAGAGCCAAGCGAGGAGTAGATATTGGATCGGACCACCACTTGGTGATAGCGAAACTCAAGGTGAAGCTTTCAACAAGGAGAAGACAGGCAAACCCACGGGTGAAATTTGAAGTTCAGAAACTGAAAAAAGAAGAGTCAAAACAGGCTTTCCAGTTGTTTCCTCTCTACAATCGATTCGAAGCTCTACAGACAGAGGAGGCAGAGGCAACTGTGGAACAATCCTGGACAAATTCGAAGGAGGCTACAGTTGGAGTGAGCAAAGAGGCTCTGAAACTCCACTAATATACTGCATTAATATTGTGGATTATATTCATATACTGAATTAATATTCAACGCACTTCCGTTGCGTTGTTGCCTTTATAAAATTAAAAAGCAAAATATGCCGAATATGCTCCTTTGTCACTTTCATTATAGCTTTTAAAAAATAACTGTTAAAATCGAACTGCGTTCTTCAAAATTTGCACTAAGAATAAACACAAGGTAAAATGACTACCTGCTTTTAAAGTAAGTTGATACAGGTAGTTTATCCCGTTGCTCTTCGACTTTTAGTTCAATTGAAAAAAACCGCATTATTTATGGGATGACCCAATATATATATTAACAAGGCGGTTTAGACAAGATTTGGTACGAATAAGATGTAAATAAATTTACATCTACATGACTACAAAACACATCGTTTTCATGCACCAACAATAAGCAGAAGTTGTAAGAGTAGTGTGGATAATATACACGATTTCGCCTGACCACCACTAGCATAGCCGGAGTGTTTACATCATCTGGTTTAGAGAGGAAAGTTAGCATTGTTAACAGTTAAAAAAAGAAAAAAAAGCGATAAGTAAGAAGCAACAACCTTTAGCACATTCTTATCAGTGTAATCTTTGCCAATTTGAATTAATCAGCATAGCTTTAGAATCATTTCTTCGCGTGCAAATAAGGCACCGTTGTTAAACAACAAATCTTACTCTGTTCAAGCAACTGAAAAACGACTGTTATTTTCATTTTCGCACAAGCGCACGCATACTCACAAACATATACACACATATATGTACATATATATATATATGCATAACGACTATAGACATAAACTTATAGATATGTGTATGGACACATGTACACATACAGATGTATGTAAGTATCTCCGTCTCTTTCTCACATTTTCTCTCTCTCTCTCTCTCTCATGCACATATATATATATATATATATATATATATATATATATATATATATATATATATATATATATATATATATATATATATATAACTAATTTAGAGACGAACCACCACTCTACAACTCAGTCAACTCAGAAGCCGTCCATATCCATGCTGTGAGGCATATACCATTTTAATATATCTAATATTTTAATCTAAAAATTTTAATTAAATAACATATTACATAAATAAATCATATAAATCATATAAATAAATCATAGAAATATTAATTAAAAAAATTTTAAAGTCAAATTTGGCATTTAAATTTTTTAAATTAATATTTCTATGATTTATTTATATGATTTATATGATTTATTTATGTAATATGTTATTTAATTTTTAGATTAAAATATTAGATATATTAAAATGGTATATGCCTCACAGCATGGATTTGGACGGGTTCTGAGTTGACTGAGCTGTAGAGTGGTGGGTCGTCTCTAAATTACTTATATACATATATATTATATATTAGGAAACCCGGTATAATATTATACCGATTTTTGCCTATATGGTTGGAATAAATTTTTTATTTCCTAATATATACGTATATACTCATAGACACACACATGTGGATAAAAATTTATCTCTGTGTGTATGTGTGTGTGTACACGTGTATTTGTGCGTGTGTCTGTATTTACGCTTGTGTGTGTGTATGTGTGAGAGTGTAGTGAGTTATTTTCTGCGCTGCTTTACCTTAATATTTGATATTTGTCATTTACATTTTCCTAGAAACAGCTACAGCTATTTCAGATATCATGACCATGTATATTGTAATATTTTGCATTTTGTATTGCATCGTCTGCAAAAGGTTTGAGCGTATAATTGTTGACTAACATACCGGAGAATCATTTGTAAACTGCAAATTTGCGCCTATACATCACAGAAATATACGGATAGAATATATTTAAAACGGTGCTGAAATTTCATTTCAAAGCATCACCTAAGAAAAAAAGTTTCAATGCCAGAATTTATGACGAACTATTACCATTAAGTAAATAATATTTAACTTACATGATAGAAAAAGTAATTCATAACATCATGAAGCTTTGAAAAGTCGGAGAATTAAGTGATTCCAAGAGTAAAATTTGTTAATTTTTCTGATTTGTGTATTCTATATATTTCAGTTCTGCTAAATACTTCTGACGGCTACTACAACAATGGTTGCTTTTATGAGTTTTCCAGTTTACGTATTTGGAGAATGAAGGAAACAGAAAAACATTTCAACCAATTAGAGTGCGTTACGTCATTAGAGGTTATTGTAGATTACATAGTATTTTCTTTTATATTATTTTATATTATTCTATTTTGCACGTTAATTGTTAACCATTTTGATATAGAAATATAATTATCCTAAATCTCACAAAATATATGCAAATGTCAAATAGTTGTAGTAAAACGATTTCAACAGGGATAATTCGTTATGCCAATAGCTATGCCAATTATCAAATGTATGGATTAAATATTTTATTGCATCACAAATTTGTCCATTTCTCAAAATTTACAGGAATTGGTTGTTATTACATAATTCATTTTCATGTATGATTTATATATTTCTAACATGACTAACCTGACTTTTCATCGCACTTAATCTTTGCTAGCACTTAATTTCGATATTTAATAATCGAACTTTCAGTTTGTGGATATTTTAACAATTCAAGCATTTGATGACGAACCAAGTCTGTCGTTACATAGAAATATTTGGTGATTGTTGATCAATGATCACCACAGTTGCCATACGAATACGATGATAGTATGAACCAAAAACTTATTAAGATAGCTATCAATGAGAGAGAGAAAGTGAGGCTTCAAATATTGTTAGATTACTTATAACATTTATTGCAGATAACCCTTCCGATAAACAACTGACTTAAGGGTCTAGGCGAGTTTTTCTAACAAAATTCGTCTAAAATATAATCGATCTGAATGCAGTTTCTCTAAAACAATTTGTCTAAAACAGTATTAGTCTAGAAACAATTTGTCTAAAATACAATCTGACTAAAAAAAATATGAATAAAAATTGTTTCTTTTTGATGAATTCGTATTTCTTATTCATAATTTACAATTCTTTGAGGTTTATAACTAGCTGTTAGCTATTAATTAAACCATTAGGATCATTTTAATTCAAAATGCATAAAAAACAAAGATAGTATTTACTGAAAAGACTTATTAAATCTTAAAAGTAGAGGTTGTATGCTATAGCACGAACGGAGTCAATAATATTTTGTGGATCAAAATTTTGAACAGATGTTGGGTTGATGAGATCTTACTTCTGTTTTGAATGCTCGAAGCCATCCTTCGACAAATATAATTGTTTTGAGCAAACCATCAAGATCTCTTAAATATATGTTCCACATATTTAGTGGGAAGAGAGGTGGGCGTCGTGTATTCCTTGTTAGACCTTCGAAACCACGTGTCCTCGAAATGATCGATGATTTCTTGTGCTTCATCAGGGAAGGTGTTGTTATCACATAATTCGTCCTTTTTCTTTGGACTGCCATGTTAGCTTGGTGATAACTATTACTATACATTAATATATACTGATATATATGTATATATATATATATATATATATATATATATATATATATATATATATATATATATATATATATATATATATATGTATATATATAGATATATATGTGTGTGTATGTATATGTATATATATGTATATATATATATAAATATATATGTATATACACATTTATTAATATATATACACATATCAGTATATATATATATATACATACACACACACGCACATATATATATAGTGGGGTGGTAGGTGTTCGAGTAGAGATAATACCTTACTTTCCGGCATCAGCATCCTTAAGAACAGACGTGTACACTGATTTTCACCTGACTCTCATGGCAGGCTAAATTTCTTGCGGGACTGAACACTTGGAGAGGTGATGGGCACTGCCAAGTATTTCTAAGGCCAACTGAAACGCCATAAGAGACGAACAAACATGACTGAACATGTTGGATCGGTCTTACCACTGCTAGTTCCCTATTGAGATCAATATATATATATATATATATATATATATATATATATATATATATATTGATCTCAATAGGGAACTAGCAGTGGTAAGACCGATCCAACATGTTCAGTCATGTTTGTTCGTCTCTTATGGCGTTTCAGTTGGCCTTAGAAATACTTGGCAGTGCCCATCACCTCTCCAAGTGTTCAGTCCCGCAAGAAATTTAGCCTGCCATGAGAGTCAGGTGAAAATCAGTGTACACGTCTGTTCTTAAGGATGCTGATGCCGGAAAGTAAGGTATTATCTCTACTCGAACACCTACCACCCCACTATATATATATGTGCGTGTGTGTGTATGTATATATATATATATACTGATGTGTATATATATTAATAAATGTGTATATACATATATATTTATATATATATATACATATATATACATATACATACACACACATATATATCTATATATATACATATATATATATATATATATATATATATATATATATATATATATATATATATATATATATATATATACATATATATCAGTATATATTAATGTATAGTAATAGTTATCACCAAGCTAACATGGCAGTCCAAAGAAAAAGGACGAATTATGTGATAACAACACCTTCCCTGATGAAGCACAAGAAATCATCGATCGCGTTTTATACACACAGGTACACACACACACACACACACACACACTCATAAACGCGCACACACACACACACACACACACACACACACACACACACACACACACACACACACACACACACACACACACACACACACACTCATAAACACGCACACACCTGTATACATATATGTGTATGCGGTGTGTGTGAGTATATAGGCAAAACAATTAAATAAATGAATTTAGTGACATATCCAAGATCCCTTAAGTTACTTTTACCAAATAATATAAATCACGCTGACGTGTATCTCAACGAATTTCTTTTGTTCAATATAATATACATACATACATATATAAATGTGTCTGTGTGTCCTATATGTGCTGTGGGCGTTTGTGTGTATGTGAGTGTCTGTATATGCATCTGTGTGTATGTGAGTGTCAGTATATGCGTGTGTGTCATCAGGAATTTGGCATTGTCGTAGTGTGGTCACTCAGGCGGGGGGATATCATTATTGGAACCAAGTAAATTTCACGCTACTTTGTTTTGAGCAGTACGGTTATATCTCACAAGAAACAACCTGATGGCGAATCCGATGCTAGCTTCTCGATGCTCTTCACAAAACCGACTTATTCAGAAAACGGTTTCCCTCACTGGAGTCCAGCAGGCTTCCATTTTCTGGAAAGAGTCCCTGCCCCCCTTTTCGCTAGCCCTACTTTGTAGCAGTCGAACTTATAAGGTGCGAGGACGAATTCAAGTTTTTTGTGATTCCTATCACCAGATGCCCGCCATGTTCTGTGCCAGGTTTTGTGTGAGATCAGTGTGGTAGCTATGATCAGTTTGTGCTTGTTAGCAAATTCTAGGAGTTGAGATCCTCGATCTCTGGTTTCCTCTGATCTCGAATCGTCCCACTGCCCCAGCCCATTGGTCATATGTATCTGAGCCTACTTTATCGTCCCAGTCTTCTTGGTCAATGAGGAGAACTTATCTAAGGAGCTGCCTTGTGATTTTCTCCAGGTCTTCAAAGAATTCTTTACCGACATCCACCATTATATTCAAGTGTTGGCGCATAGACTCTAATGATTGCAATATTCTTTGGGCTTAAGATGGCGAGCTAGCAGAAACGTTAGCACGCTGGGCGAAATGCTTAGCGGTATTTCGTCTGTCTTTACATTCTGAGTTCAAATTCCGCCGAGGTCAGCTTTGCCTTTCATGCTTTCGTGGTCGATAAACTAAGTACCAGTTGCGTACTGGGGTCGATCTAATCAACTGCTCCCTCCCCCCAAAATTTCGGGCATTGTGTCTAGAGTAGAAAAGAATATTCTATGGATTCTAACAACGTGTATGATGCCGATCCTGTTGTATACTGGTATACAGCTGATGACTAAACTTACTCGGGCTTTGTTAACAATGAAATTCAATTTATGTTAATGCTTTGTCGACTTCATTTGTTGTTGTCTTGCCAAATCCAGTCCACCTGGCTACAGTCGGCTCCGTGATATCTCAGGTATAACTGATAAGTTCATAAGTTCCTTCATCCTTCTACAAGCATACAGACTTCATACATTGCGTGTCCCAAAGACAATACTGTCTTTGGGAAATCTGAAGTTAGTCAGTGTAGGTATCTTTGTCACTGGGTTTTTTCGTCTTTTCAGTTGCACATTTTCACACCCACTTTGGGAACTAGCAGTAGAGAGACCGATCTTTACTGTACATTTCGGATAATATACCCACACTATTGACAAACATACGAGCTCATCTTTTCCTTGAAAACTTAAAAATCTCACTCACGAATATATATATATACATATACATACATACATACATATATACATACATATATATATATATATATATATATATATATATATATATATATATATATATATATATATATATATATATATATATATATATATATATATATATATATATATATATATATATATATATATATATATATATATATTTATATATATATATATATATATATATATATATATCATCATCATCATAAATATACAGGGATTAGCAATTGAGTTGCTTCTCCAACATACTGAAAATTTAGAAATAGCAGTCAAAGAACTACTGATTCTAAACTACAAATTTTTCTCTAAAACGGATGGCGTTTTAGAGAAAAATTTGTAGTTTAGAATCAGTAGTTCTTTGACTGCTATTTCTAAATTTTCAGTATGATGGAGAAGCAACTCAATTGCTAATCCCTGTATATTTATGATGATAAATGGTTTTACCGATAAAGGTTTTTTTCATACTGAACTACTTGGCAAATTGTTAATTATTAATTCTATTATTAATTGACGATTCCCTGCCCTTATTCTTGTATATATATATATATATATATATATATATATATATATATATATATATATATATATATATATATATATATATATATATAATCATAAATATATAGGGATTGACAGTAACCTGCTTCTCCAACATACTGAGAATTCAGAAATAGCAGTCAAAGAACTACTGATTTCAAAACTACAAATTATTACTCCAGATTGATAGCGATATTTTTGATACACACAGAACAAAAAACAATAGAGAAGAGTAAAAACACTTGCCTTTTAGTTAATTTAGTACAATTGTTTCACAGTTAAGAGTACATAATACTCTATTCTGATCTTCAGCTAAATATTCTAATAAATTTGTTAATGTCTAAATAACTCACGTTAATTTTGACCATGTGAACATCAATACCACGTGAAGAAGACGTTAAGAAATTTATCGGCCAGTAAATTCAAGAAGTTTTGAAGTTTTAAGTTTTTTTGTTCCGTATTTCATCAATTGTAACCATGTCATGACATTTAGCTTACAGTTTTATGTATTTATTCTACTTTTACCTGTTAAGTGACAAAAGTTTACCATGTAATCCAAAAGGCCAATGAAATGTCAGTAAATTTATTTATTCAACAGGTTTGCGTTTTATACACACAGGTACACACACACACACACACACACACACACACACTCATAAACGCGCACACACACACACACACACACACACACACACACACACACACACACACACACACACGTGGTATTGATGTTCACATGGTCAAAATTAACGTGAGTTATTTAGACATTAACAAATTTATTAGAATATTTAGCTGAAGATCAGAATAGAGTATTATGTACTCTTAACTGTGAAACAATTGTACTAAATTAACTAAAAGGCAAGTGTTTTTACTCTTCTCTATTGTTTTTTGTTCTGTGTGTATCAAAAATATCGCTATCAATCTGGAGTAATAATTTGTAGTTTTGAAATCAGTAGTTCTTTGACTGCTATTTCTGAATTCTCAGTATGTTGGAGAAGCAGGTTACTGTCAATCCCTATATATTTATGATTATAAATTATTCACCGAAGAAGGTTTTTTTCATACTGAGCTACCCGGCAGAAATTGTTAATTATTAATTTTATTACTAATTGATGATTCCCTGCCCTGCATATCTATATTTTAACAATAACTCCAGGGTGGATGGTTATACCGCAGGAATTCGTACGAGTCTCTTTCCTAAACGGAACTATTTCTGATACACGCTGAATTGAAATTCATTAGGGCAAGAAGTTTTGAATTTACTGGCCGATAAATTTCTTAACGTCTTCTTCACGTGGTATTGATGTTCACATGGTCAAAATTAACGTGAGTTATTTAGACATTAACAAATTTATTAGAATATTTAGCTGAAGATCAGAATAGAGTATTAGGTACTCTTAACTGTGAAACAATTGTACTAAATTAACTAAAAGGCAAGTGTTTTTACTCTTCTCTATTGTTTTTTGTTCTGTGTGTATCAAAAATATCGCTATCAATCTGGAGTAATAATTTGTAGTTTTGAAATCAGTAGTTCTTTGACTGCTATTTCTGAATTCTCAGTATGTTGGAGAAGCAGGTTACTGTCAATCCCTATATATTTATGATTATAAATTATTCACCGAAGAAGGTTTTTCATACTGAGCTACCCGGCAGAAATTGTTAATTATTAATTTTATTACTAATTGATGATTCCCTGCCCTGCATATCTATATATATATATATATATATATATATATATGTATATATATATATATATACACTGATATAGGGTGAAATTAATAGTTAACAACAAATAATTTCACCAAGTAGTTCGGTATGTTAAAAGAACCATTATCAGTAAACTTATATAAAAATTTTATAATTATAAGCATAATTATAATTATGTACACGCACATAACATCCCCACTAACACAACCAACACACACAAACACACACTCGCACACACACAGACGCACACACACACACACATGAACAAATACATAAACATACACACATGCGCATATATATATATATATATACATACACACACAATGAAGAAATAAATGGTATAGTTATCCACTTTATACAGCTCAACCAATTAGCGCCTTAATGGAGCTTCAGGAATATAAAATTAAGGAGAGAAACAAATTTGAAAGGTCGGTGTATATATTTCTTGAATCTATTTCAAATTATCGAAATTCTCCACAGTATACAACATGCATAGATGCGTCACATATATGAGACTAGCTGTTTTTCCCGGTTTCACTTAGGCAATGTGGTGGATTTGGTTAAAGGCTATTTCCTATGTATATTTTGAATAATAAAAAGAACTAAAAATAAAAAAATAAAAAATTCAAAAAACAAAAAAAGTAAGAACAACCCCAAAACAATACGATGCTAAGGACTTTGCGGGTCGATATTGTAAAACTAACTTCACGTGTGTACCCATAGCCCCATGTAGTCACGGAACCTTATTTGTGGTATAACCTCGCCTTAAAAGAAAAATATATGGTAGTGCGGTTGTTGTATTGGCGACACAAGAATGTTAATCGAAACTGTTCAAGATCAATCATAGGTTGGACGTTCATGTACACTGATTAGAATTGTGAATTTCAATTATTGAAAACGTGTTCCGGGATGGATACAATTGTGCAGAGTCCGTTTGTCTCAATATGGAAAAGCTGTTTGAATGTCGACGTTTGAAGACATTTGTAACTGAAGTTAAAAAAAACATAGTAATTAGAAAGAGCGTAAGCTATAGCTTTTTTTTTTTAATGCAGAAAAAATTGAAATGAGTTTTTTTCTGTGCCTCTGATTAAAATTTTCGAAAAACAAACCCAGCCACATTACTTGGAAAAAAATAATCTTTATTGTGCTGGTTTTTCGTAAAATTTCGCGCATGGGAAAGGCAACAAAATCGCCCCTCCCCACTTTGAATGGGATATTCCTATCTTAAAAAGTTATAATCGATTATCTCGATAACCATGGGAGTTGGAGGGCAATAAAAATCTCCTGAACATGAGCGGACCATGCTGCCGCTCTGTGCTGAATTTCACGCGATTCCACTGCACCGTTTCGAGTGAATCTGCCGACACTCAATCAATCAATCAAGCAATCAAGAACACTGCAATTTATAGTATAGATATGATAAAAATTTATAAGAATTTATAAACGCATAAACATACGAAGATTTATAAATATATAAAAATTTACAATCACCTAAAAATTCATAAATATATAAGCACACGAATATAAATACATATATGTAATTGCGAAGTCTGAATGTCCGTATTGGAATCAGTGAGGATGGTTGACAATAAAGTTATTAAAAATTATTCATAAATATCAATCTATAATTAATAGATCCTGCCTTAAATTATCTTACTCAACCACACCCAATCTAGGATCTATTATCGCAGCCAAGAATAGATTTAAACTTAGATGTAATGACAATAATAGAGATGATAACTTAGCTGACCTTAATATGAAGCACAATAAGAACCCTGATATTAATAATAGAAAGACTAAACTCTGAAATAAAACAAATTTAACATGTAATTGTCGTAATAGGGAGCTTTGTCCCCTAATAGGTTCCTGTTTAAAGAGAAATGTCGTATATAAAGTTGAAGTCTCAACCTTTAATGAATCTAAAAAGATTTACATATGTAGTACGACTGATTTTAAAATTAGATATAGGGCGCATACAAACTCATTTACTAACCACGAAACTAAAAATTCAACCACACTAGCTACCCACATCAATAAATTAAAAATGCACAATCGAATTCAGTCTAGATTGGTCTATAATAACGGAAACCACACCATATAATACACACACGAAAAATTGCGCCAAAAACGAAGACATTTGAAATATATCCGCAAATATAATTGACAGAACTGTATGCATGTTCTCTTTCGTGTGGACGTCTCATGTACAGTTCTGCGAATTATATTTTCTTTGACGGTCGGACTGATGAATTGCGGACATTTACGTATGTAAATGGTAACAATGAAACCTGGTATGTGACGAATCATTATATTTTGTATCTTTTCATTTGTCATGCTCCCTTACGTTCTGGCGTTTGCCGAATTTTCTTGAGAACAATGCTTTCGTAGTGGTCAGACCATACATATGCTAAAAGTAGACCCCACCCCATATATATATATATATATATATATATATATAATTACTCAAAGATGACGTCCCTGAATTAGAAGTTGGTCTTTTCCGCGATGACGCACTATTCTTAGTTAGAAATACCCCCAATAAGAAACTTGAGCTATACAAAAATAGATTACACAATTTCTTCAAAAACCAAGGACTAGCCATCACCATTGGAAAATATAACAACACAGTGAACTTCCTAGACGTTAACTTTAACCTTAATACCTCTTCTTATGAAACTTACCATAAACTTAACAACCATATCACATACATCCATGCACAAAGTAACCATTCTTATAATATTATGAATAGATCTAACCTATAATATAGAAAGTAGAATTACCTTATTATCATCCAATGAAAACAATTTTAACAAGCATAAAGACTACTATAATTTAGCACTTAAGAAGGCAGGAGTTACGTACAAGTAAAACAATAGCAGATATTCTAATTATTCCAATATCTATCTAGATAAGAACAATACCGACCATATTATTGAACCTAAATCAACTCGTGAATTAGAAAACCCCAACACGCAATTAAATTCTCTCGATAATAATCATCAGCAATGCATTAGCAATAGACTCAAACCCTAAACATAAAAATAAACATAATAATAAACACTATAAATATGAGCACCACAATCACAACCTCACTAAAACAACTAATAACACAAATTTTACCAAGTCACAGATCACCAAATACACTGTTAATAATGTATTCAAACCCCGGACAATAAATACCGAAAACAATTATTGGGTTGGTGTATAATTATTGCGGCTTTTTTTCAAAAAATTTTATTCAACAAACAATAATAATTTTTAACGAAAACATTTTTAAATGACGATCTGACTGTCTGCCAAGCAAACTGGAGGCAGTAATTGAAGTAGATGGTGACTATGCTCCGGAATAATCATTTAAAGATGTTTTTGTTACATGGCGTTATAGTTTTTGTTGAATAAAATTTGTTGTAAAAAGCCACAATAATTATGCACCAACCCAATAACTATGGAAATAAGTTCTATATTTAAGAGATGAGGAATTATTTACATTATTTACATTATTTACATTCGACGGATATTTCTCCTCATCTTGTTTGTTGTTAACACAACGTTTCGGCTGATATACCCTCCAGCCTTCGTCAGGTGTCTTGGGGAAATTTCGAACCTGGGTTCTCATTCCTAACGATGTTACTATTATTATTATATTATTATTATTACTATTATTAATCAGGTCGCTGCCGTGAATCGAACTCGGAACCTTGGGGTTAGTAGCCCGCGCTCTTAACCACTACGCCATATGCCCGTGGGCAATTATGAAGAAAAGAGAGGATGAAACCAATAAACTGTCTACAGTCTGTCTAACCTATGTGAAAGGCCTCTCCGAAAAGATACAAAAGATATGCGGCCCATATGACATCAGGGCAGTATTCAAGAGCAATACAACACTTCGCAAATATCTCCTTCGGGTAAAACCACCAACAGAAAAGAATATGACCAAAAACTGCGTGTACTCCATCCCATGCAGCTGTGGTAGATTATACAAAGGCGAAACATGTCGCCCCCTCAAAATAAGGGTAGAAGAACATCGCAAAGCTGTGACACGAGGAGATATTGATAAATCGGGTATAGCTGATCATGTATGGAAAAATGGAAACCACCTCCCCCTGTGGGATGAAGTTAAAATAATAGACAGGGAACAACACTGGAAAATACGAAAACTAAAAGAAGCAGCACATATGCTAGGACACAACAACCTCCTAAGCAGACCGAGTGCAGATATGAATAGCATATGGGAACCGGTATTGAGGAAGGATAAAAAAATAAAAAAATAAAAGATTTATAAACCTTAAAATTCACCCCATAATTGCCCACGGGCACATGGCGCAGTGGTTAAGAGCGCGGGCTACTAACCCCAAGGTTCCGAGTTCGATTCACGGCAGCGATTAATAATAGTAATAGTAATAATAATAATAATAATAATATAATAATAATAGTAACATCGTTAGAAATGTGAACCCAGGTTCGAAATTTCCCCAAGACACCTGACGAAGGCTGGAGGGTATATCAGCCGTCAAATGTAAATAATGTATAGAAATAAGAACATGAAACCTACACACTTAAAAAAAATCAAACTTATCCCACTATATCTCATCCTTCTAATAATATACATAGCGTCGACTCGAGGCTATAGTAGAAAACATTCGCCCAATGTGTCACGCGGTGAGACTGAACCCGGAGCCATGTGGTTTGTACGGAAGCTACTTACCACACAGCCACTCTTGCGCTTACACACATACACACATACACACACATATATATATATATATATATATATATATATAAACAATGGTTTATTGAGATTATATACTCCTACGCTTAAAAACGTAGCCGCCTGACAAACTAACAAAACACACACCTCTTGTATGTGTGCTTGACTTTGTTTATATACATCGAGCTGCCTCTAATTCATATCTGCATTTTTTCCGTGGCATAACATGCTGGGATATGCTAGTAGATGGTTCTTAAACCATTTACCATGATCATAGCCGGTTAGCTCACAGCAGACCCCTTGCCCGGTACGCGGCATTGACATGTCACAATAATGACGAAACAACGATGTGTGTCGCTCCGACAAAAAGAGATCTGATGTGTGTTGTTTCACATGTTTATGACCTGCTTTCAGGTGTTTTTGCTCCAAGGGCAGTCGCCCGACAAATTAACAGCACACACACTTCATGTGTGAGTGTTCGACATTGTTTATATGCCTCGAGCATCAGTCAGCGAACTCGGTATGTTTCTTTTTAAAATATCATATTCTATTCTATAAATATATTTCCAGCAACAACAAAAATGGAAACAAGCATACTAAGCATATCCACTCGTAATCAATAAAAGAGAGAAAATAAATGATTCAGCGGGTATATTGGCATGGATTTGCGTAATTCAATTAAAGAGTGTTGCACAGATTGATGTGAACGATAAATTCTTGAATTTCTGAAGCATCTTTCTGAGAGGGTGACTGAAAACAAAAAGCTTGTCAATAGAGGTTAGCTTCTGTCAAGAAGAAGAAAATTTCAAGAAAGTTGAATACATACTTCCTCATGTTTTTTCAACCTTGTCGCCATAATACAGTCTCAATTACAGATCAGAAATTATAACTTCATGTATAGAAAAATATTTTGCATTATTTCCATGACGATGTTTTAAAAATGGACGCAATGCAATATTATATTTCTATCTTGATAGCAACACACTGTCCTTCAGAAATTTACTTTTAATTTCTGTATTGGCATCGGTACTAATGATACATACACAAACATATATGGATCGTCTTCAAAGAACTATTGCCCACTTTATTGTTTTGAGTACTACTTCTCCGAATTATTACCTAACAATGTGAATATGTGTGTTTGTGTTGTGCATGTGTGTGCATAATAAACATATTTAAATACATACAAACGTAGATAAATACAAAGGTGTGTGCACATAGATAAAATCAGAATATGTGTATATATTGTTGTTGGCACTCCGTCGCTTACGACGTCGAGGGTTCCAGTTGATCCGATCAATGGAACAGCCTGCTCGTGCAAGTGGCTGAGCACTCCACAGACACATGTACCCTTAACGTAGTTCTCGGGGATATTCAGCGTGACACAGAGTGACAAGGCTAACCCTTTGAATTACAGGCACAACAGAAACAAGAAGAAAGAGTGAGAGAAAGTTGTGGTGAAAGAGTACAGCAAGGTTCGCCACCATCCCCTGCCGGAGCCTCGTGCAGCTTTAGGTGTTTTCGCTCAATAAACACTCAATAAACACTCACAATGCCCGGTCTGGGAATCGAAACCGCGATCCTATGACCGCGAGTCCGCTGCCCTAACCACTGGGCCATTGCGTCTCCACATGTGTGTATATAGATATGTGTATACATGCACGTGTGTTTGTACACAAACAATATGCATGTGTGTGTGTGTGTGTGTGTTACACGTATACACATACATAAAAATGTATACAGCCATATCTTCACGCTCACAGAGTGAGAGCTACCTATACATAACCAAAATGTTTACTTATACGGAACCGGAGAAAGAAGTGGAGAGAAAACAGAAAAAAAAACATGTATTTATATTATAACATTTTAGCATACGATTAATGTAATGTATGATAGAATACGAATGAACAAAATAGATATACACTCGTTTAGCTGTACACACAATGCTAGATATATTTGAAGTAAATATATAAGCGTGACATATATTGTCTCTATTAGTCGCAGTGTATTTTATTAGTATTTTGACCCATTAATCTATTTCTAACAAATTTCTAAGACTCTCTTCCCTCCCCTAGTTATTGCTATGACACACTGTAGGTTATTTTCTGTTAGCCAATCCCGAATGCTACGACAATTGTTTACAATTCGTCTGCACAGTACGTGTATGCATAGAAAAGGAGGAAACAACATTATACACGTTTCGATTCTTGTTGAAATGGTTATATCATCTGTATATCTTCACCTATCAACGAATATACTGCTTACCAGCTAATACACATTGCACCTGTGTAAAAACACTACACATACCTTCCCAACCACACATTTCTACATGCAGGTATGGTAACGTAGTTAAGAAGCTCGCTTCGGAACCATGTAAGTTTAGGTACAGTCCTACTGCTCACCATCTACGACAAGTGTCATCTATTGCGCCCAGCCGACCAATGCATTGTGAGTGAATTTGGTAGACGGAGTCTATGCGGAATCCCATGGAATATATAATTTTTTTTTATTAACATCACAAACAAACTGCTATTAAGAGTTTCAAGTTCCCTTTCGTCGGACAGTTATGATAAAAAATCTATCCGACAAACGGATCGTGAAACACTGAGTAACATTTATTTGTGATGTTGCAGCTTTTATTTGAAAAAAAAGCACATTACTCCCGGTATTCGAGTATTATTTTCCCTCCTCGTTTTGCATTTATGTACTTACTAGTCTGTATATATATATATATATATATATATATATATATATATATATATATATATATATATATATATATATATATATATATATATATATATATATATATATATATATAACGGGCCGAACAGACAGCAAAACAAGCAGAAAAAAGTTAGACGAAAGCAGAGCAAACAGGAAACTAGACGAAAACTTAACGGACGGGAAATATAGACAGAGACACGATATTCGCAGCTGAGTTTTCCTCGTCAGCAAATAGCCCAAAATATCATAGTGGTTTCATGCCATTAACATTGAGATCACCCAGTCGTCTCAATGGTAATGAAGCGGAAAATTCACCTGCGAATATTCCATGTATCGTGCCTTTGTCTATATTTCCCATGCGATAAGTTTTCGTCTAGTTTCCCGTTTGCTCTGCTTCCGTCTAACTTTTTCTCCTTGTGTTCTGTCTGTTCAACCCTTGATACATCCATGTAACGCAAAGCACACCCTGTTTGTTATTATATATATATGTATATATATACATATATATATATATATACGCGCGCGCGCGCATAATCAAGGCGATATGTCGAAATTTCAAACAGGTTCTCAACATTTTGCTTTTCTGAAAATCTAATGGATGTGAAACATTACTTAACTATGGAATGGTTCTTTAATTAACGTTTGACTGTTTTATACACATACCCACACATATATATGTGTATGTGTGTGTGTGTGTGTATGTGTGTGTGTGTGCACATGGTCAGATCATCGGAATTAAGGTTTTTGAGGTGCATGTATCACTACTTTACATTCTTAATTTACATTAAAAACTGGTCAACTTAGTCTCTTATCTCTCTAGAGTCTATGAAATATATGTACCATTCACTACTGGGGTGGAAGATCTCGACTAATCCTCTCCTAAAACTTGCTAATGATGCACTTAAATGAAAAAAAAAAACAAAAAAGAAAATAATTTATAAGGGATGGGAAACGCAACAGTTTGTATATCATATTGTCAAAGAGACTGTCGAATTTCAAAACCTGATCAGGAATTTCGGGAAGCAAAAGCTTATTTTTTTTAGCCGCTCGTGGGTCAGTGGGGCTCCCTTGGAACCCCAGCAAATTTTAAAAGTTAATCAACTTTTACATTTTTTATTTAAATAATTTTATATCCTATGACTTTTATTTTCAATAGTTTATATATGCACATACAAATTTTGGGTTAAAAATTTCCAGTCATATGGATGTTATAGCATAAAATATGGGATCCAAATGTTATAGCATAAAATATGGGATCCAAATGAACCTCATTGACCTTCTGTGAAATTATTTTTTCTGTTCTTATTTCAGATATTCTGATGAACTATAATTCGATTTTCTTCGTATTTGTACTGGTATGAATCGATATACTAAATTATTTTGTTTTATGTTATTGCTATTGTTGGCACTCCGTCGCTTACGACGTCGAGGGTTCCAGTTGATCCGATCAATGGAACAGCCTGCTCGTGAAATTAACTTGCAAGTGGCTGAGCACTCCACAGACACGTGTACTCTTAACGTAGTTCTCGTTGATATTCAGCGTGACACAGTGTGAACTACAGGCACAACAGAAACAGGAAGTAAGAGTGAGAGAAAGTTGTGGTGAAAGAGTACAGCAGGGTTCGCCATCATCCCCTGCCGGAGCCTCGTGGAGCTTTAGGTGTTTACGTTCAATAAACACTCTGGGAATCGAAACCGCGATCCTATGACCGCGAGTCCGCTGCCCTAACCACTGGGCCATTGCGACTCCACGTTATTATTGCTATAAAGTATAGTTTATAAAACTTAAAAAAAAAGTGCTAATTTTTTTTTTGTTCTGTATCATGCGCTCATACATAAATACAAGATTAAAGAAATATTACTTTATGGATAGTACGGAAATGTGCAAAAATAAAAAGGGACCCCAATGGCTTTTTGTGTAGTTCCAACCCCACCGGCCCACAAACGGTTAATATCGTTTTCAAATTTGTGCACTTGACCAGCAATATCAGGGAGGAGAAAGTCAATTACATCGACCCCAGTGATAAACTGATACTTATTTTATCGACTCCGATAGGATGAAAAGCGAAGTTGACCTCAATAACATTTGAACTCAGAGCGTAAAGACGGACGAAATGTTTAGAAAGCATTTTCTTGTGCTAACGATTCTGCCAGCTCGCCGCCTTATATTTCTTTTTAATATCGCTCGCAAAATCCAAGAAGTTACCTAAATAAATTTATAAATACGAATAAATTCTAAATTGAATTTGAAACCTGTTCTCTCAATGTACATTTTTGTAGCAATGTATATTGTGAAATATATATAAATAGTTAAATATATATAAATATCCTTAGTAACAATTTCTTAATTGTCTATAAAAGACGAACGTAGAGAGGACGAACATGGACACCACAACATATAGCGATTAATTGAATATTCCCGCGGTTATAAATAATGTTATGACTGTTGTTAATGTTTGTATACTTTCTTAGATCTGCAATGGGAGTACCGTCATTATGGCAAATTCTACAACCTGTGACGAAGGAGGAGCATTTATCAGAATTAAGTGGTTATAAAATCGCAATAGACCTGAATACCTGGATAGTTGAAAGTAGATTATGTACCGCTTACAAGAATATTTACTTAAGGTAGGAAATTGTTTTGCAACGACTATGTTTTATTTTGATACATTGCGATTTCACTAGAGATAGCGTATCGAGCTAAATGAATAATATATTATCATTCCGGTTCCAAGGTGGTTACCTGGTGGAATCATTAGCACGCCGGTCGAACTGGTATTTATTTTATCGAGCCCAAAAGGAGGAAAGGTAAAGTCGACCTCGGCTGAACTGGAATTCAGAACATAAATACGGACGAAATGCCGCTAAGCATTTTGTCCGGCTTGCTGATGATTCTGACAAGTCGCCGCTTCAAAGAATGAGAATATAGTTTTCAAATTTTGGCACTAGGCCAGTGATTTCGGAGAAGGGCTAAGTCGGTTGTATTGACCCCATTACTCATCTGGTACTTATTTTATCAACCCCAAAAAGATTAAAGTCAAAGTCGACTTCGGTGGAATTTGAACTCGGAACCTGAAGACGGACGAATTGCTGCTAAGCATTTCGTCCGGCGGGCTGACGATTTTTGCAGCTCGCTGCTTTAAAGAATGATACAATTAAATACTTTTATTCTATGTACGATACAACAGCTAGAAATTGGAATGACTGTTGTTGTATTTAATTTTCTCTCCTAGCTTTCAACATTTAATCAAACAAAATTTATAGAATTTAATATCGTCTCCTTGCTTTCGACAAATTTTGTAGTGGACTTTAGGAATAGCTATCGTTCTTATGGGGAAGAGAAAAGGGTACTGAATTATGTAAGGGGAAAATATACATAGGATATTGGAAGTTTTGGAATATGACACTGGAAAATTTTTACTAATACATATGTCTTACGACACTTGTGTAATAATAAAATGTTTAGCAACCAATTTCTTACTTTTTGTATTTTTGCTCCCTATGAAGTGATAGCCGTTTCGAAAATCCGTCCTTTTCGTTACTCTGGGACTAGTAGCATTTAAAAAAATAATACGTTGGGTAGGCTGGAAGCTCTTCTTTTGCTTTCAGCATTTGATTTTCGTGACTATTTTTTCTGAGTTGATCTTTAAGACTCTCGAATGTGTCAAACAGTTTGTCATTATTGCGCCATTTCTGCAGTAACTAAATATATTTCTTAATTTACCACTGTATGGTGGTCTACATGAAGCATACTATCGGTTTCGAAACTGGTTTTATTAAGAGATGTAACTATAAAACACTTGGAAACCTCTTCTGCTAAATTAAAACCCTGTAGATTTAAATTCGTAAATTTTGAAGTTATTTATAAGATTTGAAAATTCGGTCATTGATATAAAAATTTGAAATTCGTGTCAGACAACGATTGACATATGTAGTTTTAGATCCATTATTCGGAACTAAAGTGCACAATAATTAACAAGGGAACCTGTTGCTAATTGTCTATTTCCCGTTGCTTTACAACAATTACTGGAAGCGTTCTCTTAAGAACGAGGTATCCTACAACAATACAGATCAAGCATCTTAATTATAGACTATTCGTTGAGTCTCTGATTGACTGTTGAGGAAGGCGCTCTCTCATAAAATACTTGTAAATTCGAGCAATGAGGTTATCTCGGTATGGTCGTTCAGTCTGCAAGAAAAAGTAGCTAAATCACCTTCAGAGAGCACCTTACCAGTAACGATCATAGGACTGATGTGAAGTATGCTCTGGGGACTAATAATCATGAACAAAAAACTTACGAAATAATACTGGGACGGTGAGTTTACATCCTATGTAAAGTGTACAAATATTTTTCATTTTATCTCTATTGAAGGGGCGTGGTTAGTGGTTAAAATGTATATCTTACGATCGTGGTTTCGATTCTAGAACCGAGGAGTGCTTTGTGTTTTTGAGCAAAAACATTCTCTTCACGTTTTGCTCCAGTAAACTTAGTGGTAATTGAAAAATATATTCTTTTTCTTGTTTTAGTCATTTGACTGCAGCTATGCAGGAGCATCGCCTTAATCAAAATTATAAACGATATGAAATATATAATGTCATGGTGTTTTATGAAACATTAAGTGTAATTTCAGAGGATTTTGTTTTAGAAAAGTAAAATTAAAAGAATTTACTTCATTAATACCACAAAAGTATGTCGACAGGTCAACAATTAATTATTGGCAGTTCTTTAATGATCTGTCATATAGCTGAATCAATTCATGAAATATTTATATTATTTTATTACTTCAAAAGTAATATTGCGGATATAATAGTTAAACATTTTTTTACCGGAAGTGGGCCCGAAATTGGAGGGTAGACGCAAAATGTAAAGAATTAAATTCAACTTTAAGATGAAAATAAACAAAGTTTGTTCTTTATTATTTTTTTTTTAGAAGCGTTGAGATGTATTGCAAGATACAGAAATAAAATTATTTCTCAAACGCGTGATAATGCTATAAATAGCGTGATCAAGATAAATTATCCATACATTGCAGAAAAATACGTTGCCGGCCTGCCATGAGACACGAACTCACATCTCTGTGATTACATGTCAAGTGTTTTGCCATTAAACCAAACTGCCCAGCAACGAATTCTTCTGCAATTTTAGAACTTTCACAGAGATGTGAGTTCGAGTCTCATGGCTGGCTGGCAACGTATTTTTCTGCATTATATGGATAGTTTATCCTGATCACGCTATTTATAGCATTATCACGCGTTTGAGAAATAAATGTAAAGAACTAAATTTTAGGACAAAAATTTCTTTCACAAATGAAAGCAACTGCCCAGTTCCTTATCCGTTCCCTTCTCTATGAAATAGTGATAGCCATTCTTAAATCCTTCGATCAACGATTACATCGTTTGATTTTCATTTATTGTTGATATTACGAACTAAATTAGGAATCTCCCCCCAAAAGTAAAACTCCATATTTTAAAGTTTCAATGTATTTGAATATTGAATAATCAATTTACTAACCGGAGTCACTCAAGAATTCTTTCAACACTAATTTCATATTTTTTTATTATCCAGAAATGTTTTCTTACGTACCATCGAGTTTCTGATAAACGGCATTGAGCCAATTTTTGTGATTGATGGAAGAATCCCAGAATTAAAAGATTCAACAATATTCAAACGCAGAAAGATTTCCTGTAATCAAGAATGTCTCCCACCAATACAAAGGGAACGGTCTCGGACAATTACCTCTCAAAATGTAGGATTTGTTTGTTTTCAACCTTTTTTCTTATCTATTTTCGACAAAATTCCCTCTAAATTTGCTTTCGGATCTTATTATTTTTCTTATGAAACTCAATATTATAAAGGGCATTAAGACGGCGAGCTGGTGAGATGCTTGGCAACATTTCATCTGTCTTTGCGTTCGGAGTTCAAAATCCGTACCAGTTGACTCCTGGAGTCGATGTAATCGACTTAATTCTTCCCCGAAATCGTTAGCCTTGTGTCAAAATTTGAAATCCGTACCATAATGAACATACGACAGAATTGATTCAAGTTAAAATCTGCCACATGCGAACTTGTGGTCTGCATTCAATGTGAAATCGTATTTGTAAAAATTACTTTTAGTGCCTTGAAATTATATTTTGATATCGCAATGTCTGTAGCAGTATTTAGTTTATCCATTCAAAATATCAGCACTAATAACTGTTCCTCTCAATTTTTATAGCAGATCAATGCTCAGAGGTTCGCAATTATGTAATGTGCAGTGAAGTTTGTTCTTACAAGCGAAGCACATTTAATACAACAAAATACACATAAATATAAAGAATTAACACAAAAAAGTATCTCTGATTTTAATGTTTTCGATAGGCATTAACCCGCTTATACCACTATTCTTTCCACGGGACTATATTAACTACTAATTATATATACGCACATTATTATATATAAGACACTGATTTTAAGTGCCCACCTTTTAACCGCTTTGAAATTTTATATATGTGAACAGACTTTTTATGATGTGGCTAGGAACAATATGAAATTGGAAAAATTACCTTGGTGTGTCTTCTGCATGAAAATTATATGGTTAAACGGAGCTAACTTAATATTGAACGTATGACCCTCTAAATTGTTAGTCTCCCTCATACATAAAATTACTTTAAATTTGATAGTTTAGTATGTTTCATAACTAAATTTTAAGACGTTATATTTACTTTTGTTAACTGTCATGATATGACTTAAAATATTAGGGTTCTTTATGCGAGTTCAAGACGCTGTTTATTTTATTAAATCGGTTTCAAGATACACTTCGATTCCTGCGCTTCTACTGATAAATTTATTAATGGGCATTAGAAGTTGAACTAAGAAAATTTTATAATTAGTAAAAAATTCCTCCTATTTAGAAGATTCAGCAGTTTAGTGCTTAAACAAGGATGAGGTCAACTAACTATTAATGAAATCGGTTTTTTCCCTCCATTGTTATTTTTCTCTTTCTAGTTCCTTTAAAGCCAACACTTAAGTGCTGAATAGAAACCCTATACACGGAAACTGTCATTCTAAATATTAAACAGATGTAAACACGAATGTAATTTTTCTTGAATTCTTTGGTACGCCCAATACAAATTACAAGAAAGAATTGAATTTCCTAGAACGGGCAGTATTTTGAATTTTAAGCTATCTGCTTCTCCCTTTATTTTCTTCCTACAGTACCAAGATTTTAGTTTGTGTATGACATTTTCAACCGAGTTTCCCTTTTTACGTCATTGGCAAAACCGACTGTCTAGCGTCATTGTAATGTTTATTTATAAATTGGGCGTAATATCTTTTAAAGATATTTAATCCTTAAATGTGGGCAGAATCTTACGTTTTGACTGTTAGAAAGTGGTAAAAATTACATTAATATACGTCAATATAATAATGGGTTTTCCGAGGTTGGCTAAACACTCAACTGTCTTTACTTTTCAGTGTCTTACACTTCTGAAATATCTTGGAGCAACTTGCTTTGCGAGTAATGGCGAAGCTGAGGCACTCTGTGCACAATTAAACGCAGAAAAGGTAAATTATAATCGAAAAGTCATTGTTTAATTTCTCTCACTCGAACAAAAAGATTTCATTGTGGAATGTATCATTTGGAATATCACATTGCGTGCACTTTTGTGGTATATATTACAAAAATAGGTCAACTATTCTATCTCACGAAACTCCGAGAAATGAATTCACCAGTCAACCACTGGAGCGAACTATGATACAAATTTTAGTATTTTTAATTGTGAATCTGTTTTTTTCAAGTTAAGAACTAGTTATAGAATCAGATAAACTCGAAACTAGTTGTAAATAGTTTACATTATTTACATTCGACAGATATTTGTCCTCATCTTGTTAGTTCTTAACACAACGTTTCGGCTGATATACCCTCCAGCCTTCTTCAGGTGTCTTGGGGAAATTTCGAACCTGGGTTCTCATTCCTAAGGTATTTTTCAATATTATTGTTATTGTTCAGGTCACTGCTTGGAATCGAACTCGGAATCTTGGGGTTAGTAGCCCGCGTTCTTAACCACTACGTCATAAGCCTGTGGCACAGGCAAATGGCGTAGTCGATTCCAAGCAGTGACCTGAACAATAACAATAATAGCGTCGAAAAATACGTTAGGAACGAGAGTCCAGGTTCGAAATTTCCCCAAGGCACCTGAAGAAGGTTAGAGGGTTATCAGCCGAAACGTTGTATTAACAAACAAAATGAGGACAAATATCTGTCGAATGTAAATAATGTACATAATTCCTCATCTCTTAAATATAGAACTACTTGTAAATAGATTTGGTCTCTGCAAAATTTGTCAATTTTAATGTTTCCAAGTTACCGGTTAACCAATGCCATTTGTAATTATTTTACTAAAATAATGATCAACTAATTAGAATTCGTGCCCGCAAGGAGCGTTGTCACACCGTCTTGATTTGCTAAAAACAGCATCTTCTAGTTGCACATTTATTTATAAACAGGAAGGATACAAATGAAACTAGTGTCCCACATATAAATAAAATATCTGGAACGAATATATCAAGATCATCTTTTCTCTGCACCATAATACTCGCGGGCGTCAGCTCTAACTCGAGAGCACAGTAGGTTTTTCAATTGAGATTTTGTGGTTACGGTCTTGGATCAGCTTTGATTTTCTAGTTCACATGCTGAGATTTTCATCATGGATATGTAGTATCTGGTGCTAGGTAGATACTAGAAAAAAGAATGTTCTTTGTTATAGGTACAATTGTATTTAATTTAATAAACCTTTCTACAAGGATAAAACCTGAAAATTTAGGGAAAGGAACTAGTCGATTGTATCGAGTACAGTACTTTTATCAATGACCCCAAAAGGATGAAAGCAAATTCGATGTTGGCTGAGAACGAAATGTCGCCCTTTTCCGGTGTGCGAACGTTCCTACAAGCTCGCTGCCTCTGTATTTAATTTAATAATGAAAAATAAGCTAATTGATTAGTAGCGTAGAAAATATACATTAGCCACTCAAAAAGATATAGAAAAGTTTTAACTTGATTTAAACGCTTGTTGTCCAAATTTTCGCCCCCGTAACTGCGACACTGGGTTGCAATTAAACTGTGTCAATGACCAGGTTACAATTAGGGCGACGAAACTTTTCACACACCAAATAATATTTTAGTGAAGTTAAGTTTTACTGTGTTTCTAAATGGCTAACATGTTTTTCCATGCTATAATTATTTTGATTTTAACACGAGCTTTGCCAGATACGTACGTTCCCGACAAACTAATCTGTCGGTAGTGTACGCTGGTGTTAATGTCATCCACAAAACCAATATATTGGATATAATCTGCGCTTGTTTCTCCAGTATAATTTAGCATCTAACTTTTTTTTTTTTTCAGGTTTTGAGCTTATGACTAAATATCTTATTAATACAGTGTTTTTGCTCCCGATTAAAAAATCTCACTTTTATTTTCTAAAACGTTTCCGGTCATTGGAATCAGTACCAGTAATTTGGCTGGTTTGGCATGTTTTAGCCTTCTAAGTAAATTCAACTCCTTTAAATGTTTTGGACATTTAAACAAACGCTACCCAGAAATGATATGGTGAAAAGCAATATTGTTTGTATTGTGATGTATTTATAAGGAAACAGCAGGTAAACAAAAAACAGCATCGTTCTTCGTATATCTGATGCTCCTAGAATGTATTTCATAAATAGTTTCAAAATGTCAATCTTACTTCTAAATGTCCTAGTTTTTTTTCATTTACCAAAACCTCTTGAAATTTATCAGCTGCCATTGAGAGTGGAGAAAATTTGGTAGATGAACAAATAAAACTGATGATAAAAAACAAAACTACTGCTTATGCAATGAAACAATCATAGAATTTAAAATGTTTAAGGAACGTCTAACGAAGTGGTCTTAAGCAATGCGATGGTTGTCAATCAGAATAACTGCCGTTATTTTAACTTTATACTTTCTCTATACATGCATATCCCCACATTTTTCATGAGATATAATGTGGCATAGCTATATAGCCGTCAATGAAACATTTAAGCAATTCTATATTCCTACAACAACCTATGCAAAACATCGCACATATAACTAGCATTTATCTCATCACTGCTTCCGTTTTTCGAAGGCACGTAGGATTTGCTGATGGTCAAAACGTAGCTAAAATTGTTTCCTGTAATGTTGATTACATTGAAAACAACACTAGTTATTTTACAAATGTTTTCTCTCGCAGCGCAAATATTTCTAATGGACTGTTGAACGCTCCTTGCATTACTTCCATTTCGTCACTTGCAATGAGACATTCATTGAATTCCATCGTATTTCTTATATTTTATAAGTGATAAATGTTAAGATATTGTAATGCTCACACGAAATAATTTTATAAACTTCAAATAATTTTCTGTATTGCATTTATATATATATAAATATATATATATATATATATATATATATATATATATATATATATCTCCGCAGAAGGTAAGAAGTTTACTTCAAACCACATGGTTCCGGGTTCAGTCCCACTGCGTGGCACCTTGGGCAACTGTCTTCTACTATATCCATGGGCTGGCCAAAGCCTTGAGTGGATTACGTAGACGAAAACTGAAAGCCTATTATACACATATACATACAGTGGGCGATGGATAAATTGTCGCCAGTTTATATTTCAAACTTCGTGCATTGCTTTCGATTTTGTCGACTACATAGTATAGTCTAGTAGAGTCGGTTGGGCACCGTCTGTGAGAAAAACAGCAACTTGACGCAATTCACTCTGTCAGAAATTTGGAGCATCCCCTCCAACCGAACATGCTTTGATTTTCGCAGACGAGAAAAATTTCTACAAGGATCAGATGAACACACAGAACAACAGTTGGCTTGCCGTGTCTCCAAATACATGTACTGAGAGTGATAAAAAAAACAAACACTCAGTCAACATTATGGTGTTTGGAGTGATTACTAGTTATAGCGACGGTATACCGCCATTCATATTCCCACTCGGTCTCACACCAACACGGAGACCGACCTACATCAAGTGCCTGGAGGAGGTAGTACTGTCCTGTTTCTAGAGGGTGACTGCTGGAAGATCCTATGTCTGGCAACAGATAATTTCATGGCTGTCAGATAATTTCTGCTACCACATCACCCCTAACATCTTGCCACTTAACTCCCCAGACTGCAACCCCCTTCATTATGATCGGTGGGGCGCGGTCGAGTGAGAGACCAACAAAACTCCTTGTAACACCAAAAATAAACTGAAGGCAAGGATTATGACAGCATTCCCCAACTTAAGCAAAAAGATCGTCCAAAAATGTTGCAGAAGATTTTAAAGTCGTCTGGAGGCCATGGTTGAAGCCAATGGCGATTTTATTGAATAAATTTATTCTTTAGTATTTCAAGATATTATCATGTAATTTTGGTACATATATCTGTTAAAATGAGAGGTGAGTGTTATTTTCATTTTTGTGTAATTTAGATGATTTATTCACCGCACCCTGTGTGTGTGTGTGTATGTATGTGTGTGTCTGCGATCACATTACCCCTAACATCTGTGACTGTTTGTTCCTCACCGTCGCTTGGCAACCGATGTTGGTGCGTTTCCGTCTCCGAAACTTAGAGGTTCGACAAAACGGAGTGACAAAATAAGTACTAGGCTTACAAAGATTAAGTCATGGGGTCGATTTGTTCGACTAAAGGTGGTGCTCCAGCATGGCTGCAGTCAAATGACTGAAACAAGTGATAAAAGAATATAAAATAATTTTCGACTTAATTAACCAACGACTCTTTATTGATACTTAGTAATTCCGTAGCACTAATCCCACTTCTACCGCGTTCTAAATAATAAAGTCCAAGTAATTACGCTCTGCTATTAATGCAACTAATCCAAATTCATATTTGTTTGTGCGCTGCTATTGCCACCGCTAACGATTCGTATCTAATCATATACTCTATTTATTATATGAATTTCCTTAGTCATTATGTACCTTGAATTTCATGAAGTTGTGTCCCATCACAAATTACAACACTTAAAATCATCATGGTATTGTCTTACTGTTCAAGATCATAAATTTGTTACAAGAGTTTATTAGATATTTAATCACCGCAGCTTAGTTCATGTGGCTGTTCAGATTCGTTGAGAGATTTTATTTACCATTAAACTAACTTCAGATTTAATCATAAGTTACATAACTTTAGCGTCCGTTCCAGTGAATAAATAAAATGCTAAAAGTTCTCAATATGATTTTTTATTTTAAGGTTGTTGATGCTTGTTTCTCATCAGATAGTGACATTCTCCTCTATGGTGCCAAAAAAGTCTACCGTAACTATTCTAAGATAAACAAGGTAAATATTTTACCATATGCCACATACGTTATTATATAAACTGCATAAACTTTAATGTCTATTTTCTTTTGGATTTATACGAAATTTTCATGTTCGATATATTGCTTTTTATAGTATGATCTTTTTCTGTTCATGGGGAAGATATTTCATTGGCTCTTCATTTGTTTCCCGAAAATATAACTTGGATTGTCCATTATATACACATTGTCACGTTTTAAAATATTTATCTCGTAACTGATCACCGAAATAACTGTGGATAACTATGATGCAGGGTTACATTTTAACCAGCCACCCTTGTGTGAAGTGTCTGGGAACCCGAATGCTATCACGAAATTTGAATCATTAACTAACAATGAACTGTAGTACTACACCATGTTAAGATACATCTCAGAAACGGTCCGTAGATGAAAACTTTTAGCATTACCTATGTATTGTACAGTTTTTTTATATAGTATATATACATATCTTTTGTAATGTACACGTTTTTAATATAATATGAATATTTTATAGTGTGTTTCTACCATTTAAATAGTAAGCAACATGTAATGTAATAATACATTTGTTTTCAGCAATGTCTGTTAGAATCGATTAGTACTGAAGATGTCTTTAACGAGTTCGGATTAGAGCAACGGTCATTGATTTGTTTGGCTTTGCTGATTGGATGTGACTATGACAGCCAAGGAGTGAAAGGAATCGGTTCAAAATATGCTTTGATGTTACTGCAGGAACTAAAATCGAAAAACATAGATGCTTTGGAAAGGTATAGTCTTGATATTTACCGGATTTCGTTTCTAATATTAACTGAAATACAGTTTAAAAAATAATTTTAGGGGTTTTAGTTGGAGTGAACAAAAGTGAAAATTTTTTCTGAGGTCTTGAAAATGTGGGCTCGGTTTGTGATCAAATTCGACTGTGTTAAACATCTTTTCTAGAAAAGTCTTTTGTATTGTAAAATAAAAGTATGGAGTAAATACTTTAGTAAAATAACGAGTGCCTTCTTGTGACACTTTTGACAATAGCTGGAATTCATAAACAATAAAAACTTAACGTTCACACATTTCTAAATACTCGACTATTTTCTTCCGATGGAAATCCTAAAATCTTCGTGATTAGGAATGGTAAAACTTTAATATCGGAGAGTGGGCTGAAATAGACGACATAGAAATATCCCTTGATACACTAAAGTACCAAAACGGAACATAGATGAAAGACTAAATATCAACTTCAATATTTACCACGATGTCGACACTTCAATGCCAGTACGAGAGGTTCAAAAACGTCTCAGTATTGTCTGCGTTCTTGACCCAAGGTAAAACCAACTTTTGCAAGCTTATTTCTGGAAGAAAAGAAAAGTTCATTGAAAAAGCCAACAGAATAGGGAAGCATGTTGTACCCACGCCCCATCGAACTACGGCAAGAAAGTGACAGGGCTGCAATACCACCTCGCTAGCTCTGTCAATCAGAACTATTCGTCAGGAGCTCCATAAGTCTGGAAACCATGAGAGGATGCAAAATCCAAACATCTATCCCGCATCAACAATTCTAAGTGGAAAATCTGGTATCTCGGCTAACAGAAATGATTGATTGCCTAATGAAACCAAATTATCTTCTCTAAATCTGCATTCGCCATTTTACAGCTTTAGGGTGGAGAGCTGCCCGAAGACTTACCGTGGTGTATAGAGCGAGATCTGTGTTGATTTAAGTAACCATATCACAAAATTCTTTTAGCTTTTTAGTTGTACACCTTGGCTGAATTAATGTCAAGGATTACCAGAGTATTTTGGTTCACCACGTTTATCCAATAGTACAAATGTTGTTCCCGATGTTAGCAAATCTCCCTGGAAGAAACTGCATAAATTCACACAACCAATGTTATAGAAAATAGATACGAAGGACACAAAATTAACGGTGACTATTTAGTCTGGTCCCAAAATTGTCCAATATCAATATAGCCGAACATTTACTGGGCATTTTGGAGCAGCAGGTGGGAAGTCACTTTTCTTCACTATCGTCTCTAGGTTTTATTTGAATGGCTCAAGATTCCCTTAAAAGGCGTTCAGAACCGGTACGTGTCAATTCGTCGACAAATTTGTCGTGATTGCGAGGAGTACGGTCAACCACGAATGAATAGGAAGCGTTCAATTGATAAGCTAAAATTAAACTTTACATAGAGTTGCTTACTTAATTGATAAAGTAAAAAAAATAAGACACTTTGCTTCTACTGATTTCATTTGAACAAATGAAAATTAATGCGAAATAAATTTGGTTGGTATTGATGTTGAATTCCAGTTTGAATTAAATTTTGAAATTCACCACATAATATTCCAGAACTGTTTATATTTACTAATAGCTATAATTTATGACATTGTGCACGTGTTTAGTTTAAGGTAAATGTACATTCACAGAACGAACATATTTTTCCTTGACATTTTACTTTCAATTTAGGATAAGCTTAACTTTACTGCTTTTATTTATTAGTTAATGGGTGTGTAAGACCCATTTGGTTAAAAACATAAACACTGCGCTGTTAAGATATAATAGTCTTAACTACTGAGAAAATAACACTTAATAATATCCACTAATCTAAGTATAATTTCGCTCCTAAAATTAGGGTGGAAGTAGTGTTTTTAATGGTCTTAGTGGATAAAATAAAACACAGATTTAATAAATATTTGAAGGGAAATCTGTGATCTGTGTCATATAAAATAAGCATAATAGTTTTTCTAAGACTGAACCTCAACACTCAACCACCTCTCATCAATATCTTCGACAAATTTAAGTTCAATTACCAAATGAAAGAAATAAAGGTACACATTAATTCTGTTTAGCATAACCCAATTATATATGTCATTTTCAATTTTGTCACGATAATATTCATACACGATGTCAAATTAGTCTAAAACTCAGTCTTAGAAAATCTAGCATGTCCCGCTTATGTACTGTTAATGCATGACATGAAATAGAATTTCAATTTTAAGTTTTAATGATGGAAAGAAGAACCGAAAACACTGCATTAGCAGCTTAGTTATTCAGACTGTGAGCCTCATCTTAGAGACGAAACATTTTTGATATTTTAATGGTTTTTGTTGATTTTGATCATTATCACCAGGTGTCTTCTCTGCAACACCGATGGAGAAATTGTGTGGACTTCAAGGGGGACTGTTGAAAAATAAACCTTATTTGTGCACATTCCATGAGAGTATCTCAGCCAGGCTATGAACTTTTCAAACGATACTCGTATCTTAAAGTTGAATATGGTATGACTTGAGTAGTCACAATCTCATGTAACCAGAAACCTATTTCTAACTTAGGTGTAATAAGATTCGTATTTACCTTGCTAATTTTCAATGTTAAAACAAAAGTTTCCATTCATAATCTAGTCAAGTGCTCTAGACATTTTAGCTTCAACACAACCAATAACCATCGGTGTTCAACCCTTTAGAAACAATGCTACTTAACTAAGACACGTTTTGATCATTATTGGCCCAGGCCACATCTGACTTAACAGAATCCCCAAGATTTGCTTTCCAAGTCAAATTGTTTGCTGAAAACTATTCTGTGAGTCGATGTATTTTACGAGGATGAGATGAAAATATCATAGACTGACTACGAAGGAGTGATGCTTGAGTCATGATATCTTGCGTGCATTGATTTCAACTCTTATAAATAACTGTATTGTTTTCCTGCAGGTAAACTGACATCGTACCTCTTACCAACAGAAAAAGGTTTTAGCTCTCATGAACATTCATACTTATATATTTACAGCATTAGGGGATGATTATCAGCTTTGTCAACGGTGTAAATGAGGCCAGCTGGATTTAGGAGGCGTAGTGAAGATCCCCCAAGGCCTGGACGTCCTGAAACTGCCTCCACTGAGGAAACTACTAATCGTACTCACCAAATGATGATGGATGATAGGCAGTTAACTATAAATCAAATGACCCATGCTATTAGCATATCCTGTGAAGTTGAGAATATTCCGCACAATGAAATTGACATGACGAAGGTTTCTTCACGGTGTATGACACGTCTTCCTAGAAAATCACGGAAAATCTAACATTGTTTGAGGCAGATCCAGTTGGTTTCCTTGAACGTTTCCTAATGCAGAATGAGTTTTGGGCTGATCAATTTGAGCTAAAGAGATAATTCGTGCAGTAGAAACACTTCTCCTCACCTGCTCCAAAGAAAACTTAGGTCCTCTATTTGTAGGGAAGGTGATGGCTTCAGTTTTTTTCCTGGATACAAAGGGCATTATTTGACTGTCTTCAAAAGGACCACATTATCCAAGGAGAATATCATGCCAGCTTGCCGAGGTAGTTACGAAAGGAGTCCTGTTTCATCAGGACAATACTCTAGCACACAAGGCTTTCGTTTCAATAGCTTCTGTGTATGACTGTGACTTTGAACTGGTTGATTACCCTTTCTGTTCTCCTGATTTGACATCTCACTCTCATCTGTTTCCCAACATGAAAAAACACTTGGTTGGGAACCAGTATCGTATTGAGAATATCATATCTACTGCTGTTGATATTTTGACGAGCAAAATGAAAGCTTCTTCGCCAATGGTATCCAAGCACTGCAACACCGATGGAAAAATTGTGTGGACTGTTGAAAAATAAACCTTATATTGGGCACATTCCATGAGAGTATCTTGGCCAACCTATAAACTTTTCAGACGATACTCGTATCTTAAAGTTGAATATGGTATGACTTGTGAGTTGTCACAATCTCATGTAATATGAACTTTATTGCCATAGGGGCGTATGAGTTTAGGGGTCCATATAGCTTCTGCAAGTTGTGGATAACTGAACTTGATATCGACATCATTTGGAGAGTGTTCATGGAAATGTTTATATACAGTACAGATGGTGTAGCGCTCACGGATGTGTCGGAAAGAATAGTTTTGTTTCTGAGGCGATCCCAGTAATGAATGCTTGTTGTAAATATTTAAAAATGTTTCATCTCTAAAGATGAGGTTAGCAGTACAAAAACGTTATCGTATTTCTATTCTGAATTCAGAATTTTATGTTGGAGAAACAATGCTGAACTACAGACACTGGCTAAAACAAAAGAGGAATTTATTAAATCTAGACATTGCCAACAATGCATGCACAAAGGTAATCGCACCATAACGGTTTTATTTTATTCTAATGCACATAATGTTTTGCTATTGCTACACCAGACATTCCATTGATCGATATAGACATGAAACAGCGTTAAAATATTCGTAAGAATAACCTATGCATATGAATGTGGAACGCCATTAGCTGTAATGTTGTTTCAAAGAAGTCACTGAGACTGACTCGCATGTTACAAACACAGGGCTTCATTCATCGCCAGACACTATTTCAAACTAATTTGGACTTCATTGTAACGTGTTTCTTTTTTTTACTAAGCTGATCGGTGTAAAGTAAAGGCGTACATTCTGGTGTTTTATTCTTCAAATTCTCGAGTTACTTCTGATAAACGTTCTGAAATTGCATACAGCCATACTGTCCGAGTTTGAATCCTTTTTTTCCGTAAGCAAAGAATAAAATGTTTCTTGGCTTGAAATTTTCTCTAAAACAAGGAAAGCTTACACACGAAGAAGCAGATTTCACTGTTTGGCTGCCTTTCCATTCTCCATTAGAAATCATCGCATGATTTTGGCTCAGCTGGGTCATCTATGCTAAGTGATTTTAAGCGTGATTCTTTGATGCAAACGACATTAGAAATTATCTTTTTATAAATGAGCTCGTGGGCAGTGTTGAAATCATGATTATTGGGACGTGGACCCGATTTCTGGATTTATCAGATTGTACTTCCTTCAACAAGTTACTCATTTTGCATTGTTCTCCCCTATTCTGAAAATTACTTCCAACTAGCGCTTATACTGCTTGCCTTCTCTCCTAAATTTCACATCTTGAATGTTACACAATTCTGGGAGAATCAACAGGTTGTCTCTCTGATCGTGACAACATAAGCACCATAATTAATTTGCGAGAGCATAGCATATACTACAAAGCCATAATAGCGTGTGAGAGACTGCATAGGTTGTATTTTTTGTATTTCCGTTTATATAGTTTACAAGGTTTATATTTAAAAAAAATCTTAAATTTAGCTTAAACTTGGAAGCGTCAACTTCCACGTTGTACTGACTGTGAAAAGAAGTTTTCAGAAAGGAACACAATTCGCCTCTAAGCAGGGGGAATTCGCACAAAAACGAACCTGTTAAAGTAGGCCGTATGTCCAAAAGATACAGAAAACAGCAAAAGTTGTATAACAGTTAAGAAAGAAAAACGGTATTCCCAAAAGGGAAAACCTACAATTAAACGAGAGCAGCGGAAAAACACGTATATTCAGTAAAAGGCACTAAAAGTGAATGACTCTCCCCGGGACCCTGAAATTTTGTTTTTTAAGCTCTGGTAGTGCCGTCTTAATATGGTGGATTTGATTGCATTTTTAGAAAAAAAACATTTGAAAATCCTGAATTGCTAAAAATATTTTTGTTTCATAATTTGAAGTTTTTTAATGAAATGCTCCGTTTCATGTGGTCGAATTGCAATATTTTAAAATCTAGCATTTCGATTTACCGACCCAGTACGAAAATTGGACTTTTGCCAGCATAAACATGTATATTCCATCCAACAGAAATATTCAATGAACCTTTTTTCGCAGGGGAAATTATATTTTGAGGAATGAGATTTAAATTAGAGATATTTATTGCAGTTTAATGTGATTGTTGATAAACTTAAAGGAGCAATAATTACAAGTTATTTTGAAGTAGTTCAGATTTAACAAGTTTGTCATGCGTTTTTCAATAATACAGACTGGACAGGGACTTATTTCATGGATAAAATATACTCTACTTCTAACAAAGAAAACAGGATTATATTTCAAAACAATACATTACTCTCTTTTAGTGCACCATCACAGCAAAAGTAGATGCAAAAAATGTCGGATGAAGAAAGTGGCCATAAAAAATTGTGCTTGTTTTTGCCATGAAACCGTCCAGAAACTTAAGTTACATGAAATGGAACTAAAAGTCAGAGAAAAGGCACTTTTAAATCCAGATTTTCCTTCAGAGAAAGTAAGCAAAAATAGTTTATTCTTTTTCCTCCACCTTCTTACACTCTAAACGCTCTCACCTACACTAGCGCGTTCACTAACATGCATCCTCATACACCATCTTATCAAAACGCATACACTCGCGTACATGTACTGTCTGACCATGTACTCCTACATCTAGTTATTTGTCTATATCTAGGTCTCACACGGTTGGCTCGCCTTGAAAACACCGTTTGTGATTATTTCCTATGTCATTCTGATTACATTCCGTAGTACCGGAGATGACTTCTCCATGCGGAGAAATAATGACTCGACCGGGTAAGACTCTAATCTCCGCGCTATGCAGCCTATCAAGCAACGTTACTTCAGAGACTCATCGGAAGAACCCCATTTCGACCGCTTGTATTCGCGATCATACTCTTTCGATCACAGTACCCAACATTTATGACCGTAGGTGAGTTTAGACACGAAAACCGAACTGAAGATAACAAGTTTGACTATTTTACCAACCTGTCCACTTCTGTAGATCGAACGCTGGAGTATTACTGTTTCAGGACCGGAGATTCTTGTATCCAATTCAGGGCACACAAAGACGATTAAAAGCGTAATGAAAATGTTAAATGAGGGCACATAAAGTCGTTAAAGAGATGTATGTATATACTTACTATTCAGCATTTTAATCGCATATTTTCAAACTGCAATGTTAACCTCTCGGATGGTTCTAATGAGCATTGTGAAAATGTCGTTATATACTTAATGTGTGATTGCACTGATGGAATTTGATGCGATACGATGTCATTTGGTTATTTACAAATAATTTTGTATGTTAAAGACTTATGGTCAGTGTTTTAATTTGTAATTACATAAACATGATACCATAAGTAAACACTTAGCCATAACATTGAACTAAATGGCATTCTACCAACTTCCAAATGCAATAACCGTTTGCGTTTTATTTGGTGTATATTTGACATTTTCTGACTAAATCACTGCTGGTTCAATTTCCCAATGCGCCATCAATATTTCACTGTATTAAAGAAATTGATACTGAACAGAAAATGTTTATGGGACGCGGGAGGAAACAAAAATCATATAAGGAATCATCGTTCGAAATCATTGGTTTTATTGATTTTATTCCGCCAACGTTTACAGCTCTAGCTAATATATGTGTAACCTATATACACGTTGAGCTTCTGTACAGACTTTGATAAATCCGAAGTTTTAAGGCCTGAAGGTATTTGGTGGGATCGAACCCCGCTGGAAATACAAATAATTTTTTTACGAAATTAACATTCTTGTGCATATTTCAAACACGATTCTGATTTTACCGCTTAGTCCATTATTTTACTGCCTAGTCTACTTCCTATAGATTATTGCAGAGTTCTTGGATTTCAAACAGATATATGATGTCAAAGAAAGTATAATTTGGAAGGAACCTGATATTGACAACTTGTGCAAGTTTGTTATTGAGAATCTCTTTTGGGCTGCAGAAAACTTCTTCCTGAGGATGGTCCCATTGCTTATTTACTGGAAGTTAAATTCTTACCCTTACAGATTTCTTGACGATTTAAAACCAAAAAGGTAAAGATAAATTCTTTTAAACATTATGGATTCCTTTTTTTATTTATTTATATTTTATTTTATTTCTAAAATACGTTTATGGTTTCTCTCTCTTCAGAACAAAAATAGTAACTATTTAGTTGTATCGCGAGCATTGAATACAAAAATAGTAACCTGCAGATGTGTGCTACGTACGTGTTTCCATGCTTATATTTAGTAAAACGGTTAACTTCGAGAAAACTAGTGATGTTCTATGCTAGCAAAATATGGCTTTGAAGAAACAAGTCTAACGTTTCGGTCACACTTCGTCGAAGAGAAAAGTATCAACTGTTATTGATGGCTATATAATTCGAATTAGTAGGAGAGAAAACTAGTAAAAGAGTTAAGAGGGGAAGAAGATATAAAGTGTTACTGGATAGGGGATGACACTAAACAGGGAAGAGACAGAAAAATAAAATAATTTGAAGAGAATTTTGGAAGGGAAAGATGAAAGGATGGACAGATAGACGTCCATGATCATAAAGTACACCAGATTACTCAATACGTTGTGCAGAGTATAGTCTAATCAATCCGATGTTTCCGATGAGTAATGGCAGTGAGTCATTAACTATCAGTCTACCAGTATATTTCCTGTTGGGAAGTCAGACATACGTGTAGGCCACCCTTTCCAATGAACTCACTTTTGTATATGCAACGAATTTTGAAGATGGCATTAGTGCAGATATCGAACTCTCGATTCCAAATTACTTAAGCTCATCTAGTGCGAGCTGCTCTGGATGCACTCAGTGCCCTTCACTGGATAGTGCGATATATACTTTAGAACAGGTCAAGCTTTATATATAAAACGCTTATGTAGACTTTAAGATTCCTATTGGAGGATTAAGGTCACTGCCCTCCGGGATCTTATCAAATCAATAATTCTTAATATTCCAAAAAGCGCAAAATTTTTCAAGTTTCGAAGTAAAGAAACACGCAGTATAATTTTGCATCATTTCACAATTAATAAACTACTTTTCCGTGTAAAATAACATTGCAATTAACTGAAAAGATGATAGTCATTTGGAGCGAGGTCAATAAGGAGGTTGAAACACAACTTCCATATTTAGCGGTATAATCTTTCCCTGGGTGACTTGAGGAATGTATGGACTTGTATCACTGTACAAGAAAACCCTTTTACCTTTGGTTAATGATGAAAGCTTTATTTCTCATTTGTAAATTTTTTGTGCAACGTTTCCAGGTGACGAGGATACTTTTTCATTTTAAATTTTGAGTTTTGGTTTTGCACTTCATGTTAGACGACACCATTCATATCCCACCAAATGCAGAACGTAACTGTTTTCGGGTATATTCTTGTTCTGGAGATAGGTTCTCCTTTTTAGTTGGGTGCAAGCTATTATTTTCACTTGATATAATTGTAGAGAACACACTTTTCAAAATTTCTGATGTTCTACACTGGAATAATTCTGTAGTGAGTCTCCTCTTTACTGACGAAAAGAGGGCAATGTTTTGATCAAGCTAAACCATTTCACTGGATCCGCTTCGAAATTGGCCTCTCTTGCCGAAACACATACATATTATTACTAATATAGTTATAATACTTACATTTTTGAAGGGAGTTGTTTGTCAATTATATCGACTCCAGTTCTAGTGCTTTATTTTATCGACTTGGAAGGATGAAATGTTAAGTTGATCTCGGTGAGTATTAAACTTGGAATGTAAAAGGCCGGATGAAATACAGTGAAGCAGTTTTTCAACGCTCTGACGTGTCTACCATGTAATATTAACAGTAAGAGAGAAAATTTCAAACTTTGGCGTATGACAAGCAACTTCTGGGAGAGGGTTTAATCCATTACGTCAGCCTAAGTATTTAGCTCGTACTTTATCTTGTTGGTCCCCAAAGGATACAGGACAAATTTGATCTCGGCGGGATTTGAGTTATGAATGTAAAAAGCGGGAAGATAAACTACTAAGCATTTTGTCCAATACGGTAATGCCAGCTCGTCAGCAATAAACGTTGTAAGTAGTTCTGATGGATGTAGCAGTATAACATATTACAACATCTTTTGCCATTGCTTGTAAATATCTGAATCCCTGGTGTTCAACCTGTACTTTATTGATGAAATAAAAATTCTAATTAATCAAAAGGTGAAATTCATATAAATTGTGAGAAATATGGTACAATTTAGCCGAAGAAAGAAATAGGGTAAAAAACATTATATGAAACTAAAATTATGACTGCGTATAAATTTATGAAAAGGGAATAGCATATGCTGAAGTGCAATACTGTATAAAATGATTTCGTACAAATTTAACTTGATAATTATCGAATGCTTCAGAATCCTCCAAAAATGTAAAAGAAATCACCAACAAGTTTACGAAATTGAATGGTCCAAAATAAGTAAGTAAAATTTTTAAAAGATTTTCTTATATTCTCAAAGTACATTCCGTATAATTTAGACAGTGAATTTTGTAGAACTGGTTGCGTTAGGCTCGTAATAAATATTTGGGAGAATGCAAGCACGACTAAAATTGTAATTTCTTGTGGTTGATCTTGGCATTTCATTTAAGCCATTTACTTAAACAACCATATATATTAGAGAATTAATCGTTCAAATGTCTCAGATTTGTTAACTTCGGTGACTATTAGAATGCTATTAAGGCAGCGAACTGGGAGAATCGTTCGCCTGCCGAGTAAAATGCCTAGCATTTTGTCCGAATTAATGTTGTGAGTTGAAATTCGCTAAAGACGACTTTGCCTTTCATTATTTCGGAGTCGATGAAATAAGTATCGATGTAATCGACTTATAACTTGGTGGACTTATAGCAAAATTTGAAACCATTATTAGAATGCTTCTACAAAGATATATTTCTTTTTAAAGTGTTAATTCGTTGTATTTTTCTGATGAAGTTCACTTCGCAGCCTTGTGGTTTTGGTTTCAGTCCTAATGCGTGGTGTCTTGTGCAAGCGACTTTTTCATTCATATTTAAGCGGTGAGGATATTATTCACTAACCACTGACTTAATTTGTTTTGTTTTACTAAATCTAGAAGAAAATTGGACCACAATCAAAGTTTACACAAGTTTTGTTAATATTAAGAACTTTACGGCATGCTTCCCAACTATGGCAGAAGAGTTTGAAGATTCCTTCAGCACTGGTGTGTATGAGTTTTTATATCGTAATATAATTGTTGTGGTAGTGTTTCTCCCAACAAATCTAATCAGATGCTTTTACCATTATCATTTCGAAGAAAACTGGTTGTCGACTTTTAGTGTGTCATTTATCATGTTTTCTCTAATCTTCAAAATTTATACCTTAAAAATAGAAAAAGGCAACACAAAGACGTATGTGAATATATGCTGGCCGCAATGTACACTATATTCTCAGTGAATTGGTAAATGTAACCCACTAATTATTTCTTTAGAGAGGACAAAAGTCAAAATTTTTGTGAATAAGCGTTTTTAGGGCCGGATTATATTCGGACTTAGGCAAGAAGTATATCTAATACAAAAGCAAATAAAATTCTGTGTACTTAGGGGGAAATAAACTTGATTTTAGTTTAATATTCATAACTGTAAGAATCTTAATTCATTCCATTAATTTCTCATGCTACAATTTTAATTAGAAACTTTTATCTAGCGTGCGATAACATGAATACATTAATTAGCAAATCACTTACGTCTACTACACGCTGCATGTGATAGAAAAAAAAAACACTCTATCGTCACTGTCCAGTGTTATTTAGTAATTGCTTACAAGATTTACCACAAGTTCTGCAGTAATTGAATATTAATAATTTAATTACACTTGAGAATTACTAAAAAAAGGGGCGGGGGGGGGGAAAGCATTACTAAATTAAATTTAATAAAAAATTTGAATGTTTCTTGCAGTTGCTGAACAAAATGCACCGGAAGACTGAATGCCGTAAAACTTTGGAAGAAACTACTTAATGTATGGTAGAAATAAAATTATTTGAATGAAAAATAGCAAGTGTCTTTTTTAATATATCACTTTCTAGCACATGTGAAAGGCCACAGGTTTTTATTGCAGTGACAACCTTCAATAATATCTTCTATTATTCATTACCTTTTAGTTTGTCCCTTTTGGAAAAATCAAGCAGACTAAATTCTAATAATGAATACAAAGGGACATAACTTCATATCGCAAAAATATTTTGATGCAAGGGAAATAACTCTAGAGACGAGTTATTTTTCTTTCAAAGTTAAAATAATTTTTATGCACCAGTAGTGGATAGGAGAATACTCTCTTACATTACATCGTTTATTAGTTTGTATAATTTAGTTTGTTTTACAGAATTTAATCCTTACATTTGGCAAAATTGAAAAAAACTACTCATTCATGTTTGAATAATATTTAACGCATTTCTTGTTTAAACATTTCTTGGTTAAGTAATCTCTTTTGTAATAATTATTTCATAGTATTTTAGACAAATCATAACCGATCCGTGATTTTTTAGAAAATACTTATATTACATGGACGATATACGTGTCACGGCTTTACTGTTCCCTTGAAGTTATGTTAATGATATTTAAATCGCATTTATTTACGCAGCTTTTTATGCTGGAGATGAAATTAACATTTTAGGAATGATTTTCGAGCGCAATTTCCAAATGCATTTTAGATTTTTGCTGGTACGTCTAGTTTTTCATGTATCATACTTTAAGTTTCTCAGTTTTATCAAACTTATATTAAGTTTTATACAAAATTACCAGTTGCTTCAACGGAATTGTACAGTATATACTCGATTAAATATTACGTAATTCAATGTGACTTAATTCTTATCATAAACTTTCTTAGATTAATGTCATTGAAGAATATACATTATAGGAGTGTGATGAATATTTTCCTTTTAAGCTTACCCTGGGATGTTGCAAGATAGTATTCAAGAAGTCGGTTATCATGCCTTTCTTTGGAAACCTCCAGGCTTCCATTGAATATTTCGATGCAATACTTCCATTTTACATTGCTTAGTGTACAATCATTCTGAGTAGTGTTAACGATATTAGACAGATGATTTCTCTATTGGCATCGAAGATGTTTTTAACTCAATCTCTATACTTAGAGGCCTACTTTATTTCGTTGAAAGCTTCACTCAAGCAAGTGCATTGTCTATCGAATCCACTGATTCGACGTATCTTTGTGATGAGCGGATAAAGAGGCACCACATCATCCATGAGACTGAAACAAATTTAGAGAATTAATTGTTATTTAGTGGGACTTCTATAAAACATGTTACCAAATTGAAGTTTCGAAACATTTTAGTGAAGTGGATTAGACTTCTTCTGGTTCGGCAAGATCTTCCTGTTCTTCAGACATCGAACTTCGCTAACAAGATTATTTAAACACTTCCGAATAATAAAAAAAATCTTAACTTCCATTTTTATTCCGGAATAAAAAGAAGCTCAGTGAAACATCTACTACCACCAACTGTACCACTCATCACTACCCTCCACATCATTTACAGAAGGTTGTCCCCATTATATTTGGACAAGGAAATGGGTATTACATACTGTATGTAGTGAATACACGTATGAGAGTCTTGTCTCTCCAATAATGATAACAGAAAAACTAAGCTGTTTGTAATGATATTTCTGTTCTTTCTATAGAATAGGTATAGTGAAAATGCATTGTGTACAGATGTCGAAACGTAATAATCAACTCTTGCGTAATCAGTTAAGGATTGCTGTGAACAATTTCCGCTATTTGTTGACTTAGAATAACCAAACAACTTCACAACCTCTTTTGTGCTACTTAATCGCTCTTTCTTAGTTGTTTCATGTACTACATTGGGGCGTAGGTAACGTAGAAGTAATAAAAGAGGATACTTTTTACTTCATGTTTCAATGGCAATGATCCGGGCATATTTTCTGAGAAATGAAAAAATTGAAATATTTCAAATATAATTATTGAAAAAATTACTCGAAGCCTTATAAAGTTTACCGGATTGAGTATGAAATATATTATATAACCAAATAGTAGTATAAAGATAATACAATTCCTTTGCAAAAATGTTAGGCTCTCTGATTTATGCTTCACCATCGTAATCTTGAATGTCTAATATCAGGCTAGCACAATTTCTAGTATTAATTAGATTTAAATGTAGCAGGCAATCAATGAACGTAAGCTATAGGTGAAACTAATCCATTTAATTGAAATACGGGCCTTGCAATTTGCTTACCGTCATTAGAAAATGGATCCTCTGGAAATGAATTACTTATCAGCAACAATGGTAATTTTGTTTGATGAATTGAAATCAGTTCCTGATGTACGGCTTACATACTTGTAAGCATGCATTCAGACATATTAATCCTATGTAGGTATAAACCGACCTGACAGGAACCCTTTGAAAGATCAGCCTTTGGATTCAAGTTTCCAGGAAACGTAATGAAACACTAATTTTCTGTTTATGCAGAGTTATTTTTTGATAAAGCTTCTTCATTCAAGTACACAACAGAGATCTGTTGCCGACCCTTCAATAATATAGAGGCGGCGAGCTGGCCAGAATCGTTAGCACGCCAGGCGAAATGCTTAGTTCAAATTCCTCCGAGGTCGACTTTGCCTTTCATCCTTCCGGGGTCGATTAAATAAGTACCAGTTACGCACTGGAGTCGATGTAATTGACTTAGTCCCTTTGTCTGTCTTTGTTTGTCCCCTCTGTGTTTAGCTTCCCTTGTGGCCAATAAAGAATTAAATATAGATGTTTTCGATCTACTTTGGATGCTTTGCCATCAAATTTGATTGCAAAGAATTCAAATTTGATTACAAAGAATTCAGACAAGATCGCAAACATCTATATTATCGTATGACCGTTTTTCCTATTGCTTTGCATGATCTATTATGAACTTCAATAATTAATTATTGAGCATTACTGCACATTTTGTTTCCTGTTGCGAGGGTTAATTTTGCGACAACTTTCTCGATGACTGGAAAAATGACATGAAGTTTTAAAAATTTGTTGACCGACAAACAATATTTGAAGCAAGTTCCGAGACTTTCTCACTTCCCGAGCGTTAAACTAATACCTCTGTTTGTTGTTTACGCACCCGTCTTCGTATTTTATTTTGTGTGTAAATTCCAACTATATGTAACATACATATACATGTTTGTTTATATGCATAGATGCATGCATGTGTATATATATGCTTCTGTGTATGTATATCTATATATATATATATTTGTATATATATATATAATCTCGTTTCTTTGCCTGCGGCCATGCTGGAGCACCATCTTAAACTTTTTTTTTTTTTTAGTCGAAGAAATCGACCCCAGGACTTCATCTTTGTAAGCTTAGTACTTATTCTATCGGTCTCTTTTGCCAAAGCGCCAAGTTACGGTCACGTAAACACACCAACATAGGTTGTAAAGCGGTGGTGGCTACACACACACACACACACACACACACACACACACACACACACACACACACACACACACACACACTCTCTTTCTCTTTCTCTCTCTCTCTCTCTCTTTCTCTCTCTCTTTGATCGACCTGAGGCTGTAGTATACACGCACCCAAGGTGCCACGCAGGGAGGGCTGAACCCGGAACCATTTGGCTGGCAAGCAAGCTTCTTTCCAGTCTGTGTGTGTTTGTTAGCTTCTGCTCTCATTTGCTATTAACAATTTACTGGTTGAAATATTTGCATTGATATAGGGGTTAGATATTAAATACTTTGTGAGTGAAAGTGATCGCGGTTTAACACTTGGTCCCGCTGTTTATCACAATAACATTTGTAATATTTTCTGCTTAAGCGATAAATAAATCGCTCTGTATATGGTGTTCCCTGCCTTTCACTATCTTTATTGGCGTCGCCCTCTTTAATATTCATATCTGCCATAAATTGATGCGCTAACCTTAGTTATTTGTCCACCATATGGCTGAAGAAGACACTTGTGGCAGCTTTCTAAGTAGTAGAGATAGCATCACCTACATGTCATATATCTAGATGAGAAGTTTCGGTTACTTGACATTATCTATTTATTTAATTGGGGGGGGGGGGAACTCCCTCTAGGCTTGTATAAAATCTAAAAACTAACCCTGAAAACTTTACCCAATTGATGCAAAGGAAAAATACATTTCCGTTTTATTTGACTTCCTTCAGTGTGTGTGTGTGTGTGAACTAGTGATGTTGGTATCAATATACATGTAAATAAATATAGAAAGTCTCACATATGTATTATGGTAAGTTGGAAAATTAGAGTTACCGAACATTATTGTTACAATTAGTACAGAAAACTGCCCAAGAGAACCCTAAATTATTGAATCAGTCAAGGGAGATAACTACCATACGATTTGAGGAACGAAAGTTATACATTTTGTTTTAAAAACAAAATTAAACAGTTAATCCCCCCCCCCCCCCCCAAAAAAAAAACTAGAACAGAATCATGCGATTTATATTCATAGAAAATTTTGAAGCAATTATATATAAAATTAGTGTTAATAAATGCAGTATTTGATGACTTATTAGAAAATCCATATTCTAAGTTATAATCAACATTGTCCTCACAAAATTTGTGAGAAACGCTTCGCTAAGTTATTATTAATGGAGGCAGAGACTGTAATACATTGTTGATTATATTGATAAATAGCTCTATAGCTAAATATAATTAAGTCCAAAGAAATGAGCGAGATGTCTGTTCTGGGCTCATTAATTTTTAAATCATAATTTAAGACGCAAAATAAACTGAATTTTAGAAACGTATTTAACACGTGAAGCAATTAGTTGCATCCAATTTGCTGTCTGCCAGAATACACTTCCATAAACACATAACCATGCATGCATACAGACACACACATACGTAAATATATACATACAATCGCATACACAGAGGCGCAGGAGTGGTAAGAAGCTTGCTTCCGAACCATGTGGTGCCAGGTTCAGTCCCACTGCATGCTATTTTGGGGAAGTGTCCTCTTTTATAGCCTTGGGTCGACCAAAGCCTTGTGAGAGGATTTCTTAGAGAAACTGAAAGAAGCCCGCCGTGTGTGTATATATATATATATATATATACATATATATATATATATATATATATGAATGCATATCTATCCGTGTGTGTCTGTTTTCCCCCTCCACACCGCTTGACAACTGTTGTTGGTGTGTTTACGTCCCCGTAACTTAATGATTCGGCAAAAGAGTGATACCATAGGTACCAGACTTAAAATCTAAGTCGGAGGTAGAGCTGGGAAGGGGTAGGTCTAGTGCCATCGGGTGGGATAGAATGAAAGAGTGAGCGCAGTTTATGCTGTTTAGTGCGACCGAGGAACTCGTGGAAAAGATTATTTAGATGAAGTATGAAACGTAGGCTGGTATGCGCAACAGATGGTGAAAAATAGAAAAAGGTGGAATAAGCGAGAGGGAGAAGGCGGTCGAGGGTGTGTATTTTAGAGAGATTAGAATATTAGGATGAATGGTGGCACGCATAAGGCGGTAGGAAGTAGTGCGGAGTATGGGTAGAATGGCAGAAGCAGAATGGAACGTGGGTTGGAAATGGAGGCGGAAACCTTTGGGGATGAGGTGGCGATGAGGGCAGCGACTGAGAAAGGAAACATGACTACAGAAGCGAGTATTTTTTTTTTTTTTTAAATCAGTAGGGAAAGATTAATAGAAGGTTGGAAGCCGCAGAAAGGAACGTGGAAAGGTGTTTCTTTAGGCGGCGGTGAATGTGTAAGGGGAAGGATTTATAATTAGGCATGCTGGAAAAAGAAGAGAAAAGGAAGAAAAAGAGAGAGAAAGGCAAAGTAATGACGTATGCAATATGAAAGTGCAGAAAGTTGAAAAAGTCGTGGTAGATTGGAGCGATTTACATCAACGAGAAAAATCCAGTGAAATCCGTGAAAATAGTCAGTATATCCAGTGGTAATCCGGGCGGAGTGCTGGTGTGTAGATGAAGATATGCGGCATATGTAGATGAAGATATTTGTATACAAATATACAAACTCACATAGCTCCAGAAAACCATATACTCTGCATCACCTATTGAGCACTCATTTTCGTTTGTTCGCAACAATTCCCGTTCATATAATTCTTATACTTTTAAGATTTTAGCTTCGGTTTTCTCCTTCTTCTCCTTCTTCTTCTTCTTCTTCTTCTTTCTTCTTCTTTATCTAAAAGATACTTTGTACTTCACTCAGCATTCCTCCTCCTACGCTTTCTCCAATTAATCTCTATAGCACTCAAATCTTTCTATTTCGAACTAATTATGCACCTATCACAAACTCGAATCTACTCGTTATCCATCTTTTCATTGCTTGCCACATTGTTTATTTTCCTGATACATCGTTCGATATAACATGAAATTCTTCTACATACGGATGTATCTATTTTTTGATTATTTGAATATCCATCTTTCCAAATATTCCTCCTATTTCTAACGACATTTCATCAGCTCGACTATATACTGCATGCTTTGCTATTTTGATAAACTCATTTGCAAAGAAACATACGCTAATCTAAAAGAAATGATGATAATTTGATACTAAAACACACACACACACACACACACACACACACACACACACACACACACACACACACACACACCCTAAGCAGCGATAGAGAACGTTAACCAACAAGGCCACAAATTACTTCAGCTGCTCTAGAGTGAAGTTGAAGGCGATTTCGGCACGAAGAGCAATAAAACTACTAGCTTTGGTTTGGTAGTAGTTTCACGGAAAAATTCTTACATGAACTGGTGTAGAAACAACAATATCGTTAGGGTATCACGAGACAAATCATTGATTAAGTTTACAATAACTGATGAAAAATATTCTAATAGATATTTAAATGGCCATTCCGGAAGTGGTATTAGATGCAACTACATACAAAACTGCTCATTTTGACAGTTGTGTAAATGCAGTTAACATTTGAAACACTATTGATACAATCTGCTCATTCTATGCTAATTTTTATTTATTTTATTATATGTACTTATCTTTGATTTTAAAGATATTCCAATGTTGTTGTTGTTGTTGGCACTCCGTCGCTTACGACGTCAAGGGTTCCAGTTGATCCGATCAACGGAATAGCCTGCTCGTGAAATTAACGTGCAAGTGGCTGAACACTCCACAGACACGTGTACTCTTAACGTAGTTCTCTAGGATATTCAGCGTGACACAATGTGACAAGGCTGACCCTTTGAATTACAGGCACAACAGAAACAGGAAGTAAGAGTGAGAGAAAGAGTACAGCAGGGTTCGCCACCATCCCCTGCTGGAGCCTCGTGGAACTTTAGGTGTTTTCGCTCAATAAACACTCACAACGCCCGGTCTGGGAATCGAAACCGCAATCCTATGACCGCGAGTCCGCTGCTCTAACCACTGGGCCATTGCGCCCCCACTAATAAAAGTAATAATGTACATTGGCAGTGTATATGTGTCCATATATAAATAGAAATATATTGGTATATTCTATTTTACTTAAGTTTATCATATTGTATTAAGTTTATCATATTGCAGTTTTATTTAAGCATGTAAGAATGGTATGTATGTAAGTCTTTTAATTTGTCTGTATTTTGTCATGAGTGGCTGTGTGGAAAATAGCATTGCTTACCGCGCATGAGCAGAACAGAGTGGTTCCTGTCAACCAAAGAGACAACACGGCCAAATTTGGCTCTGTTGTAAACTTTCAGTCTACGAAAGAAAATTAGTAAAGCGACTGAAAGGTAGGAGAAATTTTGGTTTGGGGGTACTGTGGGGCTACGTTATTTTATTGTTAATTTTATAAATAGGGTATCTCCACAGGCCTCCAGGCATTTTTTTCCTCCTTTGGTTGTGTTTGTTTTAGTGAAGAATTAACGGTGCGTGTTACCTCGCCGCAAGAACTCTTTCCATTTCTATTTTTTTCTGAAGACTTTCTGTATTTGGAATTTTTTCTGAAAGACTTTTTGTAAACGGTTTTTTTCTTGTTTATGAAAATAAGTGTTGCTTGCTGCAAAGTTCGCGGCGAACATCTATTTTTATGCCTAAAGTCACTGTGGAGTACCTATATTGGATTACCTAGGATTGCCAGGAGTTCGAATTGGCTAAAAGACATTTAACTTGAACAACACGGCGAATTTAGCTGTGTCGTAAATTCAATTTATGGAAAAAATTGAAAATTTATGAAGATTTTTCACAATTGGATTTATACTACGAGCACCAGTATTTGTGAACCAATTATTGGATTACCTATATTGGAGTACACAGGCCTGGTCAGGAGTTCAAATACGCCAGAGGACAGACATTTAACTATGAACATTGGTTTTTCCTTTTTTTGTTTGTTTATTACTATTTTTTGCAGTTAAACAAGAACAATAGAAAAAATAACACTGCTTTGGTGTGGGAAATTAACCCACCCAAAGAATGGGTGACAGATTTGGAAAGGAGGACGGTGGTTCTAAGGACTTATTCAAAGTCCTTGGATACCATTGTCCCCTTTCCTAGGCCAGAAATAGAAAAGGAACTGGCAGAGTACATGCCGGCGATAAAGCATATCGCCAGAGGTTCCAAATATGCAACTATATGCAAACCAAATATGCTGGAACTCCGGAGATGGCGTGTAAGTTCGCCAGTCAGCCCCTGGAAGGGGATAAAATTTTGTTCCTCCCCTCATACTGTGGGAAAAAATGTAAGCGAGCGTTTGTATGCGGGTTGCCACCGGGTTTAAAGGAGAGTTGGTTGGCCGAAACCTTCCAAAGGGGACTTGGTGGCACTCGAGACACCAAATTGTTAAATGTAAAATTGTTGCCATCTGCTAACTGGGTCGGGGCTAAGGCCATATTAACTTTGTGGACCCAGTTAGACGATGATAGTCTGGTCTTTCCAGACTACTTGACCACGGCAGGATCTAGGTATCCCGTGATCCTTGAGGGAAGGGACCCCCCCACAAGTGTCATGGATGCCTAGAGCTTGGCCATTTAAAGGAGGATTGTCACCGAGACACGAAAGTGGCCCGGGAGCAGACACCCATTAAAAAAAGTAGTCCTCCTCGGCAGGAAAAAATAAACGAGGCGGTGGCCTCAATAGGAAAAGGAAAAAAGAGAAAGGCGGGCATTAATTGTAGCCTGCTGAAACCTCAAACAAATGTAGAGTTGGAAGAGGGATTGAGTCCCCCGGGTAAACCGGAGGGCTCTTCCTCTCCCACCGGAAAAAAGAAATAAAAAGAAAAAGGTGCTAACGGATGTTGAACCACTGCCGAGTGATGAGGAGAAATATACATGGAAGCGAAATAGCTTCAGTGATATATATAATGAACACATATGAACATTTGTACGAAACGGTTGCCTCATAGAAGGGAACAGTGTTTTCGGGGATCAAGCGGTCGGCGGGCGTCGCTTTTCCCCCCATTTATTCATTATTATCATTTTTCATTACACATACCATTATGTCTTTGTCCAGCCCGCAGCTTCTTTTCTTCTATGTAAGGCCGTCATGGCCAATAAAATGAAATAAAGTAGCTTGCTTACCAACCACATGGTTCCGGGTTCAGTCCCACTGCTTGGGCAAATGCCTTCTACTATAGCCTCGAGCCGACCAAAGCCTTGTGAGTGGATTTGGTAGAGAGAAACTGAAAGAAGCCTGTCGTGTATATATATATATATATATATATATGTCTGCTTTGCGTATACATTCTCACACTAAGTGAAATAACAGTAGGACCTAACGAAGGACTTATTTAAACATCGACTTGAAGAGATGCATTTTACGCCTTGGATGCATGATAATGGTTACACGACATCTCACCAATATATTATAGGTGTGAAAATATCGAAGCAATTGTAGTAGCTTTAAATAATGTCGTTCATTCCATTTTCTATTATCTGTTTATATAAACTCCACGTAGTAAGAGCATTCTCACTGTATGATGACATCAGGTAGCAAATGACTAGACAAGTTTTGCATATTTGCTTATTTAACTATGATAAATATTTATGTATAGCAATGTAACGAAAATGAAGAGGAAGATGAAAATAATTCGCTTTTTCGGCTGAGACTAGTCAGATACAGACGAAAAAGAAAACCCGAACAAACAAATCATTAAAGAAACTGAAATTGTTTTGAGTGAAGTAAAACAGGACAGGTATGCAAAGGATAATATGCATACAAGGAACACTGAAACAAACAAGAAATAAATAATTAACTGATAACACGTAGACAATTGAGTTAAGAGAAGAAAGAGGATGATTGTCAAGAGCAAAAGACTCGAAGATTTTTCAAGTTAAAAATGGAACAAAACATGTCCGGACCGTAGCATTGAGAAACATTGGAAAGACACTTTGAAATATAAGAGAGTTGGAGAAAAGAAATGGAGGGAGACGAAGAATATGTTGGAGAGAGAAATAAGAAAGAAACAAAGCTAGAGGGGGAGAGAAAGGGAACGGAAAAGGGAGAGAGAAGAAAAGAGGGGACGAAGAGAGGAGAAAGACAACAAAAAAGACGGTGGTAGGCAAATAATGTAGACAACAGTGCATGATGAAAATCTGCTTAATCTTTCATTCAAAATGTGTGATATTGAAGCACAGGATAAACCAAACGAATGCATTATTGAAAACCACATACAAAAATACAGATCTCTATGTCATCTCTTGCCTAAAGTTCTTGGCAATCGCAGCATGTGTAATTATCTTTATCTATCTATCTGTGTGTGTGTGAGTGTGTGATGAAATGAAGTCCAACAAAGAAATGAACAGGAAAAGCTGAGATGATACACCTAACAAACATATATTCACTCAATACACCATCAGTTGCCGATCAGATATCATCACAATGTCGACACATCCTGCTGATAGTCTTCAGTTTGATAGGGACGACAATGTAAAATTCTGGGAATATAAACAAACGGATATGATAGACAAACAAGGACAGAAAAATATTCAGGCAAAGACAGAAACAGGAAAAAAAAATGAAATCAATTCGTAATGGCTTGGTTGAATTAAAAACAAACCAAGGTACATATATCAAAATAATTACACCTGTATATTTTACACATGTATTAGAGACGTTATTCTTATAGCTGGATGCGTATTAAAACACGATATAATCAAAAGACATTTGAACCGAGGACACTGAGTGCACGTATTAAATAGAAATCTATAGCTTTGCACAGGGGTAAGACAAGAATTCGTAATTTACTGCGAAGCATACCAACCACATCAGATTTAATACATTCTTACACATATAATTTATAAACACACGACAATATTTATGATGTATCTACGCTATTTATTTGAGAGAATTTTTGGTTCAACCTTTATATCAAACTATGTAATCTGTATATTTTCCCTGAAGTTACAACGATTTTATGCCAATACGTGAATATCAACGCATGACTGAAATGTGCTTTTACAAATACATCACTGTCTTTGAAAATGATCAATATATTGCTGTAACAAAGCGTATATATATATATATATATATATATATATATATATATATATATCGCCTTAACGTATTGGTTTTGTTTTACACCTCACATAGTATGATGCTTAATATTTTTAAATGAAAGGAAATGACACGTTATTATGTTTGTGATTTATCTTGTTTTCCATTGATCTTAATCTTCAGGTAAGAGGGCATTTTTCAAACATGAATCAAAATGATGTCACAAACTCCGCTCAAAATATATTGATTTCTTTCGACTTGGCAAGATGAAAGGGACGCGATCTAGTTGAAGAAATATAATATTAATGGGAATTTCCAGAAATAAAATGAAATTTAAATTTAATCGAGGCTTGAAACACGCTGGCTGATTTGATTCCTATGAAGCATACTTCCTGCTGCTTAAGATTATTTTTGCAGAAGTGGAACGTAGCAGTCACGGTCTATTTTTGCCTGTGAAGGAGGGGATTATACGCGGACCGACGATCTTGCTCGAATGCCTGCAAAGCCATTGTTTAGCCTAGGAGTTATGCGGTGATATTAAACTGAGTGACAAATTCCTCGGTCGCACTAAACAACATAAACTGCACTCACTCTTTCATTCTGTTCCAACCGATGCCACTACATCCACCCCTCCCTCACCCTTCCCTCACCCCTCCCTCTTATTTTTCAGCCTTACGTGTAAGAAACTCGACTCCGTCGGTCACGAATGACCATGGGTGCACCTTAGAGGCTCCCCTCCGGAGTACAAGTCTGGGCGAAAAGTTGCCTCGCCGGCGAACGCACAACCTGAGGTTGTTTTTTATGGAAGACCAACAGTCGCCCACGCATACCAGCCTCCCCTCTGCACGCCACCGATATTATCCATAGAAAAGGCAAAGGCCGATACAACTTGGCACCAGTGACGTCGAAACTCATTTCTACAGCTGAGTGAACTGGTGCAACGTGAAATAAAGTGTCTGGCTCAAGAACAACACGGAGCCCGGCTTGGGAATCGAACTTACAATCCCACGATCATAAGCTCGACACTCTAACCACTGTGTCATGCGCCTTCACTTTTCAACCTTAAGTGTATGACTTGTACAAATAGGTGAGTGAATAAAGCATAGTGGAAAGTTATACGACATACATTTTGCAAGACCGGTGTGAGTAGTGATGTACTTTACCAAAAAACGTAACGTGGAAAGAGTGGTGCATTAACGAGGCTTTCTTTGATTGTACAACGTTTCTTCTTTCGCACCCAGTCTCACAAAATGCATGAGAAGATACTGGGAAAACTCTTAAATGTTCGCTGAAAGCGTGGAGCAAACTATTGAGGAAAGTTGCCCTTCAAACCAATGAACACAATAAGCAATACTTTCACTTTCAGTGACTTTGGTGTGCTTCTGGTTGCGCGACGACGATGAAATCTCTCTATTTATCTCTATTTATCTCTATCTATATATCTGTCTGTCTGTCTGTATGGATACAAACACTGACGAGAAACCGAAAATTCATTGCCACTCAGCTGTCAGAGTTTCTGTAAGAAACAGGATAAATCGAAGAACTAAATCGAAAAAAAAAAAAAATTAAATGGCACTACGTCGGTCACGACGACGAGGGTTCCGGTTGATCCGAACAACTAACAGCTTGATCGTGTAATCAACGTGCATGTGGCTGAGCACTCCACAGACACGCGTACCCTTAACGCAGTTCACTGGGAACTTCAGCGTGACACAGAGTGTGACAAGGCTGGCCCTTTGAAATACACGTTCTATTCATTTTGTCAGCTGAGTGGACTGGAGGAACATGGAATAAAGTATCTTGTTCAAAGACACGACGCGTCGCCGGGAATTGAACTCACGACTTTACGATCATGAGCCGAATGCCCCAACCACTAAGCCATGCGCTTTCAAGTCGAAGAACTAACTCGGCTGGAAACTGCAACCAACGTCATTCAGCTTCCCGACTTCTATATTACATAATAAATATATGAACTAAACACTTTTACTACGGCTCGTTTCACATCCATACAAGACAAGATGTATGAGAGCTTGAAACGGCTTAATTAAATATCGATAGTTACCTTTCGACCAGCATATAAAGTAAAGTAAATTCAACGCTGGAGTGATTTGAACTCAAAGCGTAGAGGTACCGCACTTATTATTGAAAGCATAACACTCAAAAACACTAGCTATTCGATGCAATTATTCCGTGAAAAAATATTGACTTGGTGTTTTGTTCTAGCAGCAGATTATCTCCGAGTCAACCTTGATAGATTAGATATAGAAGCCGACGCGTAAATACCGTGACCATTCTGTCAGTTTCGTGTGCAAATTGTACCCACCACTGACCATATTATGAAGTGTTTTCTATTCTAAAGTAGTAGGGTATAATTTAAGCAAAATTTGGCTGCCTTTCTAGCGCCTTTTGCAATCAACTGAAAGTAGAACGGTAGACTGGCGTATTTAAACTACCTTACTGTTTTTAGTTACGTCATATCAGGGTTGGGTTGATTATGAATTTCCTTTTAGTCGGCTTAATAAAACATGCAGCAGTATTATTATAGCTTTTGTTCGATTCAATCGATGATACAACTTACTTAACAAATTGTGGTCCTGTGCCAGATTTAGAAATCAATAACATCCAGCAGAAAGCATGGCTAGTGCCTCGAGATACGATTTCAATTTCCGGTTGGAGAGAAAGAGTAAATGTAGGCTTCCACCGATCAGAGTTTACAAGTTATCTATGCAAAATAAAACTAATTTCATACCAATATCATCCTTAATAACGTGTAAGAAATTAAGAAACGCATGACCCTCTCACAATCTCATTTCTTTCTTTTACAAAATCTATGACCTCATGCCTAAAAACAAATTAAAAAAATTAAAAATCAATATTATTCAACATCACGAGTATACACTCACACATACACACGCGTGCGTACGCATGTATACACGACTACTCAAAAATATAATCAATGCGTATTACTGATTCATTGTAGAATTTAGTGGACGGTATCGACTAGTTTTTCTAAAAATAGCTGTTTTTGAATTGCGTGTGTATTTCGTCTATTCCATTAACTTCACTTTCTTTCCAGCAGATTCTTTCTTCCATTATTTAACATAAAAAAGACTAAAATTTGTGCTCACGTTATTTCTTCATTCTGTATTAGCGTGTAATATCGTTAGTTTTATATGCATGGGTCAGTCTAAATGAATTTAATACATTTCGTTTAAGTGCAGCCGCTAACACATAATTATACAAAATTATTAACACTATATACAAATTTACTCAGAAATTATATATATATATATATATATATATATATATAGTATAATGTCTATATGTGTGTATGTGTACATGCATGTGTTTTTGTGAGACTGTGTATATGTTTTATTGAAGAAGGAATTTTGACTGGCGTCTCGAATGATTCTTGTTTATCGTGATTACCTCTGTAATTTTAACTGTATACGTTTTATTGTGTACTGTAAATTCAGTTAGCAACAATATTACCATGTGGATATAATACAGAGTATATATAGCAGGCTGTGATACTCGTGCTTTATCAATGGCATTAGCCAACGAGAGGAACTAAACTCAGTTATGGTCAGATACTCTAACTCTACCAACCAGGAACTCTAGCCATCAATATTACCAAAACTATTCTAAAGAGTTAATATATCAGAGAAAACTTCATTTACTTGTTTCCATTTCATTGCATTCTATTTCTCTTCTCGTAATTGACTACAATTGTACACAAAATATTCTTGTTTCTTTGTCATCTAAGTTGAGCTTATAAAAAATACAGTAGTCATTGTTTAGTACTGTCAAACACAGCTTCAACATTTTTTTAATTGCAACTAACTATTCGTTTAACATGAATCTGCACGCTTACTAACAGACAAAGGGAAATTTTTGCCATTGTCAATTACAAACATAATTCAGGCGAAAAAATGGCTTGGTTGATAATACACGCAAGATAACTCCGTGTCTGTTTTTAAATTAGCATTTAATTTTTTTTTCTCTCTCAGCAACGTGAATATCTATAACTCTTTCCGAAATAAATAAACCGAATCTAAATTCTTCGTAGTTTTCTTAAAATTAAACAGCTAGAGTTTGACAAACCAACAAGATTTTTGAATGTCAAGTGAAGGTACACGTTTCGCTTTTCGTCCATATCGAAGTTTGATTCATGAAAAACAACAACAACGACGACGTAGACAACAACAACAATATAAAAAGAGAACTTAAATATTAAACGGTCCTGTCCGCCAAGCTGCACATTGGAATCATTGAATGTTCACTACTGAGGGTATGAAACTAATAAATAGCTAAATTGTTTGAATGCTGTTCGTTGAGTTCTGCTGTGCTGCTGACTTCAATTCTTGCTCCGAATATGTCTCAGGAAGAAATGGCTTCCATGACAACATAACTTGCTCCACACACAAGCCAAACGATATATTTAAGACGTATAATTACTACTAAAAAATTATAGAGATCACTTAATGGTAATAAAACTATACTGTTTAGAATAGTTATATCTTGTTAATTTGTTCATTCCACTTACGTGTACCTACATCCCTCACATGGTAGGAACGATCGATTTTATATTACAAAAACTGAAAAGTATTTTGTAACAAAATGTTGAGTTAAATCTCTTCTTTGGGATATGTAACTTAGAGAAGATTTGACAAAGTTAGTTTACAAAAAAGAAATAGCAATACCAATGACAACAACAACAATAATTGTTTCTAGTTTTGGCACAAGGTCGGCAAATTTGAGGGTAACTGGTACGTTGATTACATCGACACCAGTACTTGCCTGATACTGTATTTTCTCAACCCAAAAAGGAATGAAAGCCAAAGTTGCCGTCTAAGGAATTTGAACTCAGAACATATCGAGTCGAAAAGAAATATAGCTAAGCAACTTTTTCGATACGATAACGATTCTGCTGGCTCGCCACTATCATACTACTTCTACTATGACTGATTATGATGATGATGATAATGTTGAATTGAATGCGCAAAGCAAATAGACAATACAGTTTTTGTTAACATTCACCTCTTATGTCTCCAACAAGAATTTTTGGTAATATCGTCGTAATTGAACTGAATATTTTGGTTTCTAGAGTGTGATAACACTTCAACTTAACAGAATAAAATTAAATCAACAGTCGGTTTTATTCTGCTGCCTTTTGATACAACTAACGGAAGGCCGGAAGGAATTAGCAGACTCTTTCAAAGTATGGGATACAAGTCAAATCCGAAGACTATAGTTAATTTTGTTTACGCTGGAAGCACTTTTCCTTTTACACTGCACTTCTGTTACCAAAGACTTAAAAAAAAAAACCCCTAAGTTCTGTATTGTACGATGTCAATCGCAAATCGCATTCAACAACTCCATATTGAAATTTTGTTTGAAATCCAAAATTTTAGGCTGATCAATATAATTCTTATACATTGGCCAAGGAAACATTTTCCGCACATTTTAATGCAACATTGTGCTTCTCACGCAATGCATTATTACATCATCGCCATCATAACTAATCATTATTGCCCAGTATACACATCATGACAACCCGTCTGATAAGGGTACACCAGGCACATGCATCACAACCACATGTGCGCGACATGGGGATTTAATTGCAAGAGACACAACGCATGACCTTGCAGGTGGGGGCCCAGTTAGAATTTTCTTCAGGTCGAGTAGCCCATCAGAAGAGCTCTGAACAAGGGTTGTTAAATAATGTTGAATGAAACACCCATGTTTCCAAAGGTGAATTCTTCAAACCCCAAAGAATTCCTCTCAACATATAGCTATGATGCTTTCCCACTGCTTCTGCTCGTGACCAGAGATGTGCATATCGTCAGTCACTAAGGGACATGCTCAACTGGTTAAGGTCAAATAACTGACAAACAAATCTGTGGTATGGAGAAGAATATTTGCTGTATCCCATCTTTTACACCAAGACAAAACTTGTACATGATAACACTTCCAATCAGTTAAGATCAGAAGCCATGAGAGCCACTGACCGGTATTGCATCATAGCAATTATTATTATTATTATTGCCAGAATCGTTAACGCGCTGGAAATAATGCTTTGCAGTGTTTCTTCCAAGTCATTACATTCGGAGCTCAAATGACCCCGAGGTCAACTTTACAATTCATTAGTCCAGAGTTGATAAAATAGCATCTGTTAACCGCTGAGGCTAATGCAATCGATTAATACCCTATCCAAACACAATTACTGGCCTTCTGCCAAAATGTGAATCAGAATTAAAGACAAGGAGGGAAAATCCTTTGCTGACCTGCATTTATCTGTCTTTATGTTCTGAGTTCAAATTCTGCCTTTCACCTTTTGAAACAGATCAAATACGTACTAGCTGAGCACTGGGGCCGATGTAATTAACTTACTCTTGCTCGGCTTGTGCCTATAGTAGAAATTATCATTATTATTATTATTATTATTATTATCATTATCATTATTATTATTATTATTATCATTATCATTATTATTATTATTATGTTGTTGTTGTTGTTATTGTTGTTTATGTCGTTTTTGTTTTTGTTTCTCGGCATCGATGTTGTGCTCAGTTTACTAATTCTTTCTGTTGAACCGCAACCCGGGTTTGAGGATGAGCAGCATTTTCTACTTTCTATATAAAAGATTACTTTTCATGTTCGTTTTTTCTTTTGTATTGAGAAACCTCCAGATAATTCTTATTGGACCTACTATGCCTAGTTTTCCAATATATATATATATATATATATATATGTGTGTGTGTGTGTGTGTGTGTGTGTCCCTCTTTTTCGTTTCTTGTAAATATCTCTGGATATTTACAATTTATTTGTAAATATCCAGTTAAATTTTCCCTATTACCCCATTTGTTTTTCCTTCTTGATTTTTAGTAATAACTTTCTTGGATGTTTTTTCCCTTGAACAATTCACACTGACAAGAATGACAATACATAACTTTAATTATAATTATTATTATTATAATTTTTTCTGACATATTTGTATTGCCTTTTGAAACGTTCGTATGTACTTATTAAATCTAATTTTGATTTTTTAACATATTGTATCTTTATACTTATAGCGAACTTTTTCAATTGTTATTTTCATATTCTTATTGCTTGTTCTGGCAGAATATTTCTGAATATGATGAATTTTTATTAGAAATTATATTCTCTCTTTTTGAACTCCTCGAAAAGTTTGAATTGTTCTACTGAAACCTATATTTTTCTTACACATACATATGTATATATATATATATATATATATATATATATATATATATATATATATATATATATGAATATATTAATGTACGTACGTGTGCATAAACACCCACATTTACACACACACACATACATATATATATATACATATATATGCTTGTGTGTGTATGTATGCGTGTATGCACACATACATACGAAATTAATACATTCCTATGTGTATTTAAGTGTTTATGTAGACAGAAAGAGGGAGGGAGAGAGAGAAAGAAAGAAAAATCCTTTCTATGAGAGGCAAAAGAACTGAATTTTTGGGAGAAGTGGTTAGACGATTACAACAACACCAGTGCGTAACTGGTATATATTTCATCAACCTCGAACGGATGAAAAGCAAAGTCGACCTTGGCGGAATTTGAACTCAGAACGTAAAGACAGACGAAATGTTGCTAAACACTTTTTTCCCGGCGTGCTAATAATGACTCTGCCAGTCAGCTGCCTTACTGTGAGTGAATAATTACGAAAAATGTACTTGCAGCCGATACGGAATATCCGAGGGAAAAAATTTATTTGTCTGCAAGATCGCTGTCTTGAGATAAAGTTAAATGTCATAGCAGTAGCAGGCATGAGCGATACATCTTCTAGGTATGTTAGCATACATAGATAGAGCTATTGTCTGTCATCCGTTTTAGCACCATGAAACACAAACCGGATTCTGCGCATAATAGCTTTAGATAGACACACACACGCAAATGCACTCGTAGTGAATCATTCTGATTTAAGAAAGCGATTAAATACTGCGTTGTAATACAACAACCATCGTACATACATACATACATACATATATATATATATATATATATATATATATATATATATATACACAGAGAGCGAGAGCTAGAGCGAGAGAGAGAGAGATGGTATGGTATTAAATGTTATATAATATCTATATATATATATATTTGTGTGTATATGTATGATGTATATTCATATGTATTTATGTATATATATATATATATATATATATATATATATATATATATATATATATATATATATGTATATATACACACATACACACACACAGGTATATATACATATACACTCATTTTCAGTGTTAATTTTCTTCTGATATTGAAAGCTCTCTAACACATTATTACCAAGTTTAGAAGGCATCTGTCAAAATATATTTTGTATTCTCTCTTAAATACAACTTCAATGTTTTTTGATTCTCTTTTTGTCGCTGCAGGAATAATTCCCTGTGTAAAGAATTAATAAAATAAACCCATACCAAATATATTTTGAATGAAAAGTGTCATTTATCGATAAATATTTCATATTTAAATTGACAAAGAACAGATAAATCGCATATTTCGGGGAAGGAGTGAAGTAATTTTTTAAATAGCAGTTCTTATCAAGCTCTAAAAATGTGATAAAACAGTTTGAAATAAAATCTAAAAAGAAGTAGAAAAAAAGTTGAATATTTACAAGTATTGGTTTATTTGACATAAACTGATTGTAAGTAAAGAAATTTCATAGGAAATCGTGGTGTTCATACCTTTCTCTCCCTACTGGATTTAACAGAAGAAATAAAATGTATTATTTAAAAACTTTTTGTCTTAGAATATAAATAATATTCTCACACGACATTTTAAGGATGGTGATGGTGCTGCAAGCAGTAAAATCAAAAAATCATACTCCTATTTGCTTTCAAAATTGCTGATGCTATTATTCGGTTGCATCTCCTTGTAGAATTATCCACGTATTTCGGTGGCTGGTTGGGATTTGATCTCAGAATGCACAGAGCAGGACATATACCCCAAAGTATCCTATTCGACGATCTAAAATCTTTGCCAATCTTCTGTCCTGAACTGTTACATTTGCATCGATCCTCAAAAGTTGAAAGGCAAAGTTGAACTCGACCAAATATGAACGCAAAGCACAGAGTCGACAAAGATATCGCGATTTATTCTGTCCTGCACACAAAAACTCTGCCATTTTGCCGCATTATCCTTTTAGGGATAAGATTGCAAAAGGTGAGATAAGAGAGAATTATTGAAGCAACAGAAAACATGCATAGTGTTAATGTGTATATCCCTTTAAACTGTGAATTCAAATTCCATTGTGTACGAGTTTGTGTTGCATTCTCTATTAGCCAACGAAATAAGCCTTCAGAATACATTGAAGTATAATATTATTGAATATAGCCTCCATTATAACTTCAGTCGGTGCTGGAACTTTAGCAATTGTTATTCCAAAACTGGAGCCACTGTTTGATTTGGTAGAATCGGCAGAACTTACGACAAAATTGCAGCAGTGTTTATTTAGTGCGCCTTTCTTCGCTTTGGGTGCGATAAAATCTACCAATGAAATGCTGAAATCAATCTAATCGACCTGTAATTGTACTTGTCGGGAGATCATTAATAGCAATGCAGCACCTTTTCTCCGCTTTCCAACAACGTTGTCATCCAAGGAAAAAGCAAGTCTCGATGAAGCTTTGGCACAATGTTGCTGGATGCCAACTTGCAACGTAAGCGGCTGAAACATGTGGTATAACGCATTTTGTCTAACATTTGTGAGCGTGTCTATGTTAGGAAATCTTATAAAAGATAAAATGATTTCCTTTCTTCTCAGGGTGTTTCCGGTACCCACAGCTTTAACCCCTTTGAATACAACATAAGGCCATCAAAATAATTTTTTCCTGGAGCTGGAATATTTATCGCCACTGCTAACTAAAATAAACTCTATTAATTTCATACGATTGCTGATTTCTTTACAGCGGTATAGTACATAATCTATCATATATATATATATATATATATATATATATATATATATATATATATATATATATATATATATATGGTCTAATAAACGCGGTCGTTGAAAACGAATATCAGCTGAAAAAGCAACAAAAAACACTGCTAGAGACATAATGAATATATTTACAGTTTAGAAAATATATTTCTGTCAAATTAATATTTCAAAGATTTATTTCTTTTTCGAAAATGTTTTTTCAGTTATGAAAGAGCTTGTTTGTTTACTGGCTTTAGTAATAAACAGCTGGTCTCTTCCAGTTGATGTATGTTTATTAACTAATCAATATATAGTTAATTTTTCAGGACACATTTCAGAATACAAACGTTCTTTTAGTCTATATTTACATTAGTTTTTAGCTATCTAAAATCTTCGTTGCGCAAGGTTGATAACATATGTACACCTAGGCAGTTTCCCTACAGATAGGGGAGAGCGGCCAGTGCAAGGCTTTTTTTTATGGAAGATAAGCAGTTGTATATTCAATTTTTTCTCCTCTCCGTGCTAGCTTAAATACTCAGGGAAAAGGTAACGCTCAGTAGAGCTTCGGATCAGCGTTGTTGCATGCAAAGTTGGAAAATAAATGGCCTAAACATGTGGCACAATATACTAAATCAATACACTAAATTGATTGGTGTCTATTTTAACGACCCTGAAAAGTTGATTGGTCAGCTTGATCTTTATAGGATTTTAAATACTCGCATAAAGAGATGCAACCATAAATCTTGATATTTTTCGACACATTCAAGATATCACTGTTGAAATTTCAATGAAGGAGCCTTGGATCTAGATTAGAAACCGGCCCTTTCTCTTTTGGCAAGAAATCTTAAAATAAAACTGAATAAGGACATAGATACATACGTACATACACACACACGTACACACATACACACGCATATATACACAAATACACCGATACACACACATACACACACACATATATATGCGAGTGTGTGTGCTGCATTTTGTATACCATACATAAAGCAAATATGGTGTTGCAAACCTAGAAACTACGACATTCATCATGTGAAAGCGGACCAGTAACAAATACCTAATAGCAATGGTGGAATTGCTAACTACGTATTTCTGCTTTTCTCGAGCCTCGTCAGTGTAAGCATCCACTAACAAGCACGTGCTAAGACAAATGTAGCCACTACTGATATAGATAATCACTGATTATCAAAGCTCTGCAGTCGTAATTAGCCAGAGATTTCACAAAAATTTGTGACGGAAGCGGTATTAATTCAAAATAGTATTCTGTGTATCATACTTAAAGAAAATATATTACAATGTGTGTGCGTGCGTGATGATACGCACACGATTTCTTTCTTTTTTCTCTCTTTATTTCTTTCCTTATTTATTTATCTATGTATTTGCTTATTGAACAACATAACGGGCAAACTATTTGAATTACGCACGTGACATCATTATGATTTTAAAATCTGATCTAGAATTTTAAAATCTAGAGGGAAATATATTTATCATCAACCATATAAACAAACAGGTCCTCGACCTGTAACTAGTTTGATTATTGCCAACGCACGAACCTGTCGGACCTTGAGTCTCTCTGTTAGTCCTGCTAAATATGAATATATATATATATATATATATATATATATATATATATATATATATATATATATATATATATATATATATATATTTACATACATATATATAATACAATATGTGAATATATATATATATATATATATATATATACATATGTACGTATATACAAGAATAAGGGCAAGGAATGTACGTATGTATATAAAATTACAATATGTCTATATATGTATATATGTATATACATACATATATATATGCATATATATTTATGTATATATATATACGTATAGAGAGAGAGAGAGAGGGGGAAAGCGAGAGCGAGAGAGATAGACAGGCTGAGAATAGTCTCTAGTTGCTACTGCTTTACAGAGTAGTAATTAGATTATTAATACCCTCATCAGCATGGAAATACTTTTTGTTTGAAGTCTTATTTTACACAAAAGAATTAAAAAAAAAAATAATCTCGTTATCCAAGCTGTAACCTACTACTTCCTACGCAGAACTTTTGATTTAAGCATGAAATGGAACTCCATGTAAACTTCCAAATAAAAGAAATCTAATACACTTCTTGGAATTTTAAGATATGTTTTTGAAACTTTAAATACTAAACAAGAATTTAAAAGAAAAATTATCTAATTTTCTGCTGTGTTTTGAGGAAAAAATTTAAATTGTAGAACGTACTAATTGTCTACGCGTCAAATTTACAATTTACAAACACTGTTTGGCTATTTTGTGATCAGTGAACATATATATATGTATGTATATGTATACATATATGTATATCAACATGTATATCCATACACACGCAATTCATGCCTGGCTGATTGTCTGCGTGTGTGCGTACGTGCCTACCAACATGCATACATATAAACATACATACATAAATACATTCATAAATACGTACATAAATACATACATTGATACGTAAATACGTACATACATACATACATAATACAGTGAGGACGTAAACAAACGAACACTGCTTATCAGAGTGTGTAGAGAAATACGAAAATGTGCGCACACCTACACATCATACGTATATCTATCTATCTATCTATACATATGTATGTATACATATATACGTGTGTGTATATATATATACACATACATACACGTACATATACATATATATATATATACTTATAAAACGTGTGTATTTAAATGCATGTATTTGTACTCACATATGTATATGAGATAATGGTTTCATATTTTGTCACAAGGTCAGGAACTTCGGTTGATGGGGTAAGTCGATCACATGAAGCCCAGTGTTTAACCTGTACATGTTTAATCGAGCCCTAATGGAGGAAAGGCACAACCGATCCCTGCAGAATTTGAACTCAGAACGTAAGGGTAGACGAAATTTCGCTGCACACTTTGCCCAGCGCGTTAACCATACTGCCAGCTCACCGCTTTATATGTACATTAAATATTAGCGATGGAAGCAGTATTGCTACCGAATTGCAACTTTTATATATCCGACTTAAAATGTATGTATTGTTAGAATACCATATTAGTATGGTACTGCCTAGAGAAATCTTCTTATATAGGCATTTAAGTAAAGAAATATCGGTAGAAAACGAGAATTGTCCAGCACCGGTTGCGGAACACCTAGATAGCGTGATCTATGCGTGTTTGTTCATATTCAGAAGCAGGCATTCAGTCACTGCACGCAAGTCAAATTGAGCGGCTACAAATATATAGGAAAAAAAACAGTGTGTATTCGGTCACTGATCTCGCAAATAACCAGCAGGCTCTGTAAAAATGAAATATGCGGCAGGGAAGCATATAAGAATGGAATCGCAATCTTTATAACCTATTGAACATGAATGTGTTGTTAGAAAGGTGTACTACTGCTGTCTTCGCCTAGAGAAATCCTCTCGTATATAAGTTTAGTGCTAAAAAGGAGAGTTTATTTGTATCAACGCATATACAAATATGCAAATATGTATGCAAATCAGTGAATGTATGTTTGTGTCTATATAATATATGTGTATATATATGTATGTACTAAATGTGTGTGCATATGTATACGTATATATATATGCATATACATACACACAAACATAATACACACACACACACACACACACACACACACACACACACACACACACACACACACACACACACACACACACACACACACACACACACACATATATATAAATTTCAATAATAGGACGAATTCTTTTACAAGAATTTATCAAGTAGCTAGCGTGAAAAAAACCTCATAAGGGAAAAAGTTCATCATTTATTCCCGAAATATATATTTATATTTATATAAGGGCATTACTATATAATAACGCCTCACGCCATGAGGGACTCTAAGGTCAGACTACTATAAAAAAGCACATTTTTACCGAATGCGAGGAAATGCAACTCTCAAAGCCAACCTCTTAAAAACGAACTAAATTATAGATCATGATTTCGTAGTTATTGTAGTATTATACAACTTCTACTCGTCAGTATAATATGGTCCAGAAAAATAGAAATAAACAGTGAATCAACATACCAAACGAACACCATGTATCCAGCATAGCATATAGACGACTGTTCATCGCTATTTCCCTATGTAAGTGGCGGGAATTTCGAATTGCATCTCGGTAAATATGCCTCTTACTCAGAATAAATTCAGCACCGAATTTGGTAAAAATGTGCTTTTTTTTTATAGTAGTCTGACCTTAGAGTCCCTCATGGCGTGAGGCGTTATTATATAGTAATGCCCTTATATAAATATATATATATATATATATATATATATATAATGGAATTATCGGAGATTTACACATCCAAATTTTATACAGTTATTTACAGTATTCTTCTCTTGGACCTATGCACGTTTCGGTTGCCTAAAAGGACATTCAGATGTACCAAGGGGGGATAATGACCGAGTCTAGTAAATTATCACTAACTCGAGTATCATCAACATTGGCTATGGCTAGTCGGCATTGAGAACCGATCTAAGAGTTAAAACGGTAACCGCCAGGATTATATATATATATATATATATATATATATATATATATATATATATATATATACACACATATATATATATATATATATATATATATATGTATATATATATATATATATATATATATATATATATATACACACATATATATATATATATGCAAATATATATATATATATATATATATATATATATATATATATATAAGCATGTGTGTATGTATGTTTGTATGCATGTCTGTATATGCACACACACACACATATCAATTTGCACATGCATGCCTTTTCTCTGTTTTTGTTTGTCTTCCCAACCGCTTGATAACGGGTGTTTATATTATAATAGCTTAAGCAGTTCGACATAAAAGACCGATAGATTAGGTACAAAGCTTAAAAAAGATAATTACACGTTTCGTTCGAGAAAAACCGTTCTCAATCCAATAACTGAAAAGTATAAAAGAATATATATTTATATATAATATGTTCTGAGACAGAAATGTATCTCGGGTTAAGTAATGCACTGCTAGAGATGTATATCTAGTTGCTGAGGTGATAAAAGAAATGCCATATCATTAGCCATTTCTTCAATTTTCTTACGGTGTAGACATATAGAAGGCCTTCAACATTGTACATATTTCTCCTGCTTCTCATTTCATGCATTATACTACACCATAGTAGCATCAATAAAGCAATTATCTACTACTGGGTCAATATATAAATAGGTACTATTAGCATTTCGGAGACAAATGGTTATACATTATAGATAAAATCTTCAGAGACTGGAGAAGTCAATGCCAAGTCGTTTTTAAACACATTCTATCCAGACTTCTCACTTGTCTAGGTCAACTTGGCATTAGTTCCAAAATTCAATGTATAAATCAAACCATATGGTGGTTATAATATAATACTATCCATTCACCATCCTTGAGGCTATTACCTGATATATGTACCCATGTCTAGGTGTGTAGGATGGTCATCGTAGAACCGTCCACTAATAATTAAACAATCACTGTCTGTGTCACTCTCTCTTTCATATAACCATCAAAGGTATGGTTAAACATTTTATTTTCATTTATGTGAAAGAACATTAAAGGATAAAAACATAAGCAAATGTTAATATTCTTACAGCTGTATATAAACATCAGTAAGGTATATATTTCTATTCAATAAAATCGCTTACATCAACGACTCTTTTTATCTTTCTCTCCTTTAATACTATCTATCCCTTTCTTTCACTCAAGCAGACAGAAAACTATGACGTCCATATACTACATATCTATAATCATGTCTCTTTGCGGTTTCTTGTGCAGCCAGTGGACTTTCAGCTACTGTTGGTGACCAAGAGTTATTTATAGCATTAGACAATTTTCTTATCATATTCAGCTAATGTCATAGTCCACTGTAATGCCTAGCAACATCTCAAAGCATTTTATAAAACCAAAACCTCCTCGAAAAGAATCTAAATATTATCTGTTTTTGTATATTATTATTTCATAGTGAAAGAAACAAGTGACTCGTATATGTGCAAATACTTTGGGCTATAGATTGCATAAATATCTATTCATATATCTATGTATTTACGTACGTACGTACCTATCTTCTAGAAAATTTACCTGCCTATATACCTCTCAACATACACACTACCTACATAACTACTAACATACCTATCTATCTGTTTGTCTATCTATCTATATACATATGTGCGTGTAAGTATATATATATATATATATATATATATATATATATATATATATATATATATAGATGAATATGTATGTACATATATACCGACACACACGTGTTTATATATGTGTACCTTTAATTCATTTATATCTCGAATACAGAACCAAGACCAAAGGATAAATGTTTCATCCGCAAACAAATAAGTTTCTGTTTTCACAGTTTAAAGACTGACAAAATCATTTAATTGCGCCAGGGAAGGCTTCTTTCGTTTTGGTAGAGCATATTTTAGCATCACCACATTGTCTGAGAGTGTTTTTTAAAAAAGAACTCAATCTTTTGTACTTTATTTTCGATTCTGTTACTTTCCACATATTTTTCTTGCCGGCATTGACATGAAGTTGCTCGGGTTGCGCATAAATCGGTTCTAGACCTTTCATTATGTTAAGTAATATCATTTTAATTTTACTAATTTATCAACAGAGTGAAAAAAAATGCCTGACAAATAATTAGACGTTGGCATTTACCCCCTCCTCAATTCTAAAATTTGAATGCACAAAATTATGTGAAAAATCGACGAAGTGGTCGAATCGTTGATCGGTTTCATAGATTGTCTTGAGGGCAGGATTCGTTCCAGCTCTCTTCGCCCTCACTTCAAATACCACTTCCTTTTATCTTGTAAGAGTCGATAAAGAAACTAACAGTTCTATATTGGTTTCGATTATTCTCTTTGTCAGTCCTTTTGTTTCTCTCAGTCGGTCTCTTTGAAAAAGAAACCGGCTGAGGTCAGACCTGGAGTGATATGGGCTCTGCCAGGTTTAAAGGGGCCTAACGCACCGATAGTTTCGACTGGTCCCGTACACCTCAGTCAGTACTTCAGTTCCCAAGATAAAGTTATCATGTCAGCGCATATGTTGATATAGTAAACTGAAATAATGCGTTTGTCATTACTTAACTTCTTTGCGCGTTAAATATAGGACCGTGAAGGCGCGTGGTTTAGTGGTTAGAATTATTCGACTCACGATCGTAAGGTTGTTTGTTCGATTCCTGGTGGAGGCTTGTGTCCTTGAACAAGACGCTTTATTTCACGTTGCTCCAGTGCACTGAACCGGCAAAAATTAGTAGTATCTGTAATTCAAAGAGTCCACCTTGTCACATTCTGTGTCACGCTGAATTTTCCGTTAAGGTTATGCGTGTCTGTGGAGTGCTCAGCCACTTACACGTTAATCTGAGAAGCAAACTGTTTCGTAGATCGGATCAGCTGGAACCCTCGTCGTCGTAACCGACGGAGTTCCAGTCCTAGTGATAAGACCTCTGACTCAAAATACAACAGATGTTATCTCAACCATGGTTTAAAGCATACATTAACAGCAGCAGTATTACGAATAAGACTAGAGTGTTACCTGTCACATCAAGGGTAGCTTAGGACGTGGGTTTTTGTCATCATGTGTAATATCAGGAAATATGGTGTACATAAATACAAACATTCTGCTTATACAAAATGAAATGAATTTTAATTTACAAAAGATAAATATTTATTATTTTCGAATAAAATTAATTGAAACAGGTTTCTCATTTGCTTTACTCTTCACATAAATGCTTTCTCCTTTACTCCATGTCTACCTTCTCTTCCTCCTGCCACGAAGCCGAATATGTGCACTCATCTTACTCTCCACCTGTCTGTCTCTCCACTTATCTTTTATTTTCTCCTCCCCTCTGTATACATTGTAAATTGAGCCTGAAGAAAATCAACCAACCAGCTATTATTATTATTGTGAAGAGATTAACCACAGAATTAATGAGATTTAAATGTTAAGTTCAATACACGAAAAAGATAGATATGTAGCTTGTTATAGGAATTGACTGCATTCACCTAAATCTCAAACGAAATTCTACTGTATTCACTAAAGGATTCATTTCAAAATGTAGTACCGGATATACAAATCAGAATAAATGGTCATGATTGGAATGCGTTTACATTTACATCTATTCAATGATGTCTGACTTTGAGCTTAATAACGACGATGATGACAATGAGCAGAACAAAAACCCTTCATAAAAACCTAAAAGAGAGAAGCTCAGTAATGATCTTAATTACCCAACGGTTTATAAGTTTTAAAACATCTTTTTTTTGTGTATAAAATATCTTTTATTTTTTACTTGTTTCAGAGAAAAAGATATTTTATCGTTTCGGTAAGCTTTCACTTGCGTCTCCTTGTTTCATGGTCGCAGTCGGTCTTCAGGCATACTGGTGCACCGCCTTGACGGGTTTAGTTGAACAAAATCATCCCACTTATTTATTATCAAGTCTGGTACTGAATCTATCAGGGTCTACAGCCGATGCCATTAAGTTACGGGGACTTGTCAAACGGTGGATAGAACATATACGAGCACAAACACATGCACATATACATACATACATACATACCTATATACATACATACCTATACACATACATACGTACGTACATACACACATACATACATTCATATATACAAACATACAATCATACATATGTGTATGTATAAACACACACACACACACACACACACACACATATATCAAACTTCTTCACCAAAAGTTAGTAACATCCTCATAATAAATTTCATAACATTTAAAAAAAAAAAATTTTTTAATAAATTTTAAAAATAACACCTTTACGCTTCAAAAACTATTACTACTGCCATGAAGGGAAACCATTGGGCTGGCGGATTTCCAAGATACAGCCCCCCCCCCCGATCATCACTGATCCTCGCCCATGTTTAACAGTTGGAAGATGGCAGTCTCAGTCAAATGCTTCTTTTGGCTGTCTCCATACGTATACTCGACCGGTGGTCGGAAATAAGGGAAAGGATGACTCGTCCGAGAAAATAACATTCTTCGATTGGTCTAGGAGCCAATTCCGAAGGTTTTTACTCCAATCTAAACGCTTTGCAACGTTTGTTTTTGAAAGTGGTGGTTTTCTGATTCCAGCCCACCCGGGAAATCCGCCTTTGTGCAGTTCTCGGCGAACAGTTTTTGTGGAAATTGGGTTCTCGAGGTGGTCATTAAGCTCTGTAATAAATTTGAGAGCTATACTTTTGTGATCCTTTCTAACAATTCACGTAAGGGTCTGACGATCCCTATCTGAAAGTTTTGGTTTTCTTCTGAAGTTTTGTTTTGACGAGGAGGTTTTTCCCTCTTTCTCAAAGGCTGTCGTGATTTTTTTGAGAAATTGATTGAATGCATTTCTAACTTTCGTTATAAATTTTAAAAATATTTTATAATGTGTTGCTTATTGCATGCTTATATGTTTGCTTTTTAAGCATATTTTGTTCACTGTGGCTGTGTGGTATGTAGCTTGCTCACCAACCACATGGTTCTGGGTTCAGTTCTACTGCGTGGTACCTTGGGCAAGTGTCTTCTACTATAGCCTCGGGCCGACCAAAGCCTTGTGAGTGGATTTGGTAGGGGAAACTGAAAGAAGCCCGTCGTATATATGTATATGTATTTATATGTGTGCGTGTGTGTGTTTGTGTGTCTGTGTTTGTCCCCCCAACATCGTTTGACAACCGATGCTGGTGCGTTTACGTCCCCGTAACTTAGCGGTTCGGCAAAAGAGACCAATAGAATAAGTACTACGCTTACAAAGAATAAGTCCTGGGGTCGATTTGCTCGACTAAAGGCGGTGCTCCAGCATGGCCGTAGTCAAATGACTGAAACAAGTAAAAGAGTAAAAGAGTAATATAGTAAACATGTACATCAAATTTCTAAATTAACACAAACATTTATTGAAATGAAAGGAAATTACCAGAGAACTTCCATCTAATTCTTCCAAATCTTTCTGTTAAACTGTATTGAAACCATTTGTGGGGAAAAATTGTAATGTGTTTATCGCATGTAACGTGTTGTTCATCGCATTTGCATTAAATGCAAATTGAATGCTTAAAACTATTTGTTTTCTCATTTCTTTTAGTCCTTGAGGTAGTTGTGAGGTGTGCTAAAATTAACAGCTCTTTTGGATAAACCTATCAAGTTCGTGCTATCGCGCAGTGACGCACAAAATGACAGTTTCTAGATCCTCTTTTCTGACTGGATGAAAATGATTAAACTTTAAGCCTCTATAACTTTCTAAAAAACAATTCTTTAGGAAAAAATGAATTAACTCCAGCAAATCAACTTAGAAATGTGTATCATTGTTGCAAATTTTAAAATTTTCGATAAACTTCAACTTTTGAAATGCTGGCAGCCAAACCAACTAGACGCTTATATATACACACATACATACATACATATATACATACTTACATATATATATATATATATATATATATATATATATATATATATATATATATATTAATGAGGGTAGAAATTGATATTAATCAATTAAAACCAGTGGTCTAGCATATTAAAAA